>NC_092326.1:26756164-27059195 GCF_036785885.1 Coffea arabica
ACTAACCTTATATCATTGCTACTAATCACATATTATTTCTCACTTAAAAGTCACTTTTAATCCCCAAAATTAATCCTTACTCTGTACCGAAAATTCATCCGGCGAAAAATCGCGAAAACCCTAATTTGCTCAAATCTTGAAAATGAAGAATAAAATCCTACTTTCTAGATTCATTTGCACTTATTATGGAATAATTGGATAGTAGAGCTTTAATAAATAATAATTTCCAAATAAAATGAAATTTTTAAGAAAACGTGAGGAATTTTCCAATTCCAGTAATTAAAATTAGGGTTTCTAGTCTTTTAAAATAAAATAAGGTTTTAAATCAAACCCCAAAGAAATACACTATAATATTTTCTTCATAACCAACCTCCTAATATTCGGGATGTTACAGAGTGCCTTAGGCTTTGCCTTTGCCTTCTCCCTTATCAAATGTGACCCCCGATCCCTTTCTTTGGTTGCGTAGACCTAAAAGTTCTTTAAAAGGGTTTGTTTACTTTTTCTTTCAAAAACAAAACAAAAATCATTTTTGGGTGACTTGGTACACCCTAACTCTATACCAAGTGGCGACTCCGTTTTTCTATTCAAAACCCTTTTTGAATTTTGTTTGGCCAAACCGTCGCATTTCACAATCCCACGGCCTTTATTTTCACTTTCACACGTTCACACACATATCTCACACACACTACTTTCACATTATCAAAAAGTGGGGCACGACAACATCATCAACCAATTCGGTAATATTCCTGGTCAAACTAACCACTTACAGAGGCTGATTTTCATTTTCGGACAGAAACAGGGCAGCAGGGGCATTTCAATCTTTTCATAGGCTACATTGCTCCGATTGAGCTGAAATTTTGTAGACAACTATAAAACATCATTCTCTACAACTTTTATGTTTTGTACTAAGGCTAATTCGGCCTCTAATAAGGTGAAATAGAACCAGGCAGAAGCAGGGCAGGTTATCATCCAAGCTGGAATTCATGCATTCAAGTGCTAATCTTCCACAAAACAACATCTAAAGCAACTAAAAATCACTAATAAGCAATTAATTGAAGTAAAGAAGAGGTTCTTGGCAAAATACCTTATCTCCCTATGAAAGATGGTAGCTTAGGCTTTGTTCTCCAAAAATAACTCCACAAACACCTTGCAAACTACTTGGAAAGTAAGTTTTATGGAGTAGTTTGCAAATTAATCGGTTGAAACTCAAGATTTGGGCAAGAAATTGAAGTGGAATATGAAGAACTCTCTTGGTTTCTCTCTCACTAATTTCAGCCAAAGGAGACAAGAAAATGAATGAATTTTGGTCAAAAATCTTATTTTAGTAAAGTTACCAACCTTGGTCAAAAGTCCAACTTCTAATAGCATAGTGACACTTGGCTCCTTTTAGGGTTTTAAACTTATCTCTTTGTCTCTCTAATACTAATCCATATAGGTAACTTTTTATTATCTCTTAGCACCTTGTAAAATAATATCACTTAATACAAAACTCCAACAAGTTGCCAAAATATATTGCATTTACCGAACTAGCGGGTCCCACGTCCAAAATACACTTCAAACTCAACGTACACTAACTCATACTAGGAAGATGATTTTAAAACTGTACTTACTTGTAAAAATGCATAGAAAATTTAATATTTTCAAGGAAAGTATAAAATATAGTCAAAGAAATAAAATAATGCTGAAAAAATGTGAAAATTTTTGGATCCTCACAGATTTTCTATAGGTTAAATCATATTTTCATCATTTTCTGAATAGTTTGATTCTTCTGATGATATTTCTTCATTGACTATGTCTAATGTACTTATTTTAGGAGTTTGAGTTTGAGCTTCTGGTGTTAGACTCTGCAATGTCTGAGATATTCTATTCAATATATTATCTGTATTATTTATTATTTGAGTATTAACACTTTGAACTAACTCTTGCTCTCTTTCTCTTGTTAAGCTTCTAGGTTGAAAATATGGTGCTGAAATATCATTAGGAAATCTTGTAACTGGTTTTTGAATGCTATCCATTTTTGTATTCATTACTTCTATATGTTGAGATATAGTGTGAAGAATTTGATTTGTATAATTATTTTGTTGACATAATTTTTTAATATCTTCCAAATTTATATTATTACTACTACTATTACTTGATTCAGCTTCTTTATCTTTTTAAAAAGGGGATACAATTATATCTCCTTGTCGTATATTAATTTTTATTTCTTGCAATGGAGGATGAATTGAAGTTATTACTTGATCGTCTTTTAATTTCCATTTTTTATATAAATTAGTTTGAACATTTATTTGTGGAGTATTGTATATAGGCCTGTCAACGGGTCGAGTCCGGATCAGAATTAATAAATCCGGACCCGGACCCGTTATACTGCATTAATTTCGGAGTCGGCCCGAATACCCGACGGGTCCTTGTTGTTTCTACCGGACCCGTACCCAACGGGTCCCAAATCCGGGTCGGGCCTACCTGGCTATGCCTTTGCTAACTTTGGCTATGCCTTTGCTGGTGTGATATTCCTCGTTAGTTTACAAAATATCTTCATGCAATCTGCACATTACTGGTCAAGTAGCCTTTTTTTTTATTTTTAAGACTTGATTAGATAATATCCTCCTGGTGCTCCAGTAACGTTGGTCATGTTCTTGGCCTTTCATTGATTTCTTGGAATTTGTAATATGGAATTATGGATTCAACTGTTAAATTTTTATATACATAGGGTCAGTGATTGTAAGAAAGAAAAATAAACAAAAGGATTCTTAAGGAGTCCACAGATTGGCTACAAGAGGAAACATGGGATAATAGAAATTTGGACAAGTACAAAACTGAATCATGAAACATTTTAGAAGAATGTGTGACTCTGATCCTGAAATGTTTTAATTAATCAGGAAAACTAAAATTTTTTTCTCATTCTCCATTTCCATAAGAACCCAGAACAGAAAAGAGACAAAGGACTGCGAGAATTCCTCAACAAAGTGAAAATATAGGAAGCACATACCTGGTGCGGACTACGGAGAGGAAAATGTTTGTGGGTCGCGGTCTTCTTGAATTGTTCACCGGAAAAGAGGAGAGAGTGAGACTGCAAGAACTGGGCTTTGGAGATGGCCAGATCCGGCAGTTTCTTTGGAGCTGGAGATGGAGAGAGTTAGACAGCGTCGCTGGTTTCACACGGACAGGTCACTTCACTGGTGTCTGGCGGAGGTGGCGGACGCGGGAGGCAAGGCAAAAGAGAAAAGAGAGTTAGGGACTAAGGGGAAGAAGCCAGAAGGGATGTGCTGTGTGGTGGTGGGGAGTGGGTATTAGGGTTAGAAAAATTTGGGAATACATTACTAATATGAATAATTATGATAGATAGGTATATATTTTTTAATTGTTAATTAATTAAAACAGATCCGGGTCGGAATGGTATATTCCGTATCCGACCCGCAAATTTATTAAACAAAATGGGTCCGGGTCCGGGTCTATATCTTTATCCGTACCCGGCAAATGTTAGCGGGTCCGGGTCTGGACAGCCCTAATTATATACATCATCTATTCCTACTTTTGAAATATAGAATGATAACCAAGTAAAGAAAGGAAAATAAAACTTCTTATCTCTAGTTCTTTCTTCCATTCTAATATTAATTTTTCTTTACATTTAGAAGATAAATGAAAAAATCAAATTCTTTTTTCTATATTTTCTTCATCATCAAAATATTCTTGCAGGTATTTATGATTTATTTTATATTCTTTAATTATTACATTTATTTCTGCTTTCATTTGAGAATATGTTGGAGAATATTTTGATTGATTTTGATTAATTACTTCTGGAACAGGAGTTTTAAATCTAAATGTTGAAGAATTTTCTACAGGAAACCTTGTATCAATGGATTCATATCTAGATCTTCTAGCTGGTATCCAAGAATGGCTTGATGTTGAAGATCTTTCTCTAAATGAGGCAAATCTCATTAATATTTTTCCATCAAGTTCTTCTATTATGTCTTCTGGATGTGTTTGTTTTATATTTCGTGGTACTTGTGGATTTTGAATTATAAATTCACTAGATATAGTGATTTCATTCCATTTTAATCTTTTTGGAGTATAAGTAGTTGGTCTATCTGCATCAACTTGTAATAGTGTTGTTTCTTCTTTTAAATTATGAGTCATAACGAATTTTGGATTTAATTGTGAAGACAAATGCCTGTAATACATTCTATAGATTACAGTAAAATTCTTTGTATGTTTCTCAAATTCATCACCTTGTAAATGAATATCTAATATGACTGAATTCAAAACATGTGGATCTGTTAAATCTACTGAAAAGTTTGGAGTACAATTAAAGTAAATTGGTTCATTACATACATTTGTTTGAATCATAGATAAAAGTGAAGTTTTATATCTTTTGAGTCTCGTATCTCTTAAAGCTAAGTATATAGGTGCATCAACTCCTAAATGGAATAAAGATTTTACTACAACTTGAATTAATTCTATATGAATATATCTATATCCTTTACTAAGATACTTTTGAATTGTATTATGATCCAGTAATGGAATGGATTGATATTCTTCTTGGATAGATATTGTCTCTTCATGAGTTTTAACTGAAAAAGCTGTTTTGAAATCTAAAGGGCCTATTCTATAAATATGTTCTATTTTTTCTTCTGGAATAGTCCAATCTGAATTATTTACGGGCATATGATATTCATGACTTTGTACTATATTAGTTTGTTTTGAACTAGATCCTATTTTTAACTATCTAAGGAATGTGCCATGTTTTAATATCTTGCTTAATTTTTTATCTTATCGGGAACAATCGAGTCTAAGCGTGGAACATCCTATCCCGGGCTTACCAACCATCTTACAAAACTTCAAAGTCTTACCAATGCTAACATAAAATCTTAAAGGAGATATTTAGACATGAATGAATGAATTAGAAATTAAAATAACATATATTTCAAAACAATTAATAACTATGGTTAGGCTCTAATACCAGAACCAACCCAAGTATAAAAACAAGCATATCAAACTTACAGAAAATCACAGTGATCTTTTAAGTGGAAGCTTCTTGAAGCCAAATCAACTTTGAATCTTTATTGATCTTGTTGAATAGAAATGCGTACAAGGAAATTTAAAAACTGAGAAAGAAGGGGATTACAAAGAGATTTTTAAGATGACTCAAAACTCGATGTCATCCTTCTATTTTTGAATCATATTTATAGAGTCTTCTATCTTTGAATTTCATCTTCATTTGATTGCTGACTTTTTCATTTGAATTTCATTTGCTGACACCTTATCTTTTTCTGATTGGTGGCTTTTGAGATTCTTATCCTTATGTTGAAATTGACATCTTGAAATTGGCCGACATCTTTATCAAAAGTCTATCGGGTCTTGAGCACAAGGACCACCGAAAAGATCGAAAGTAGATTCCGATGATGACCCAGTTGACTCATCTTTTTTGTCTTAATTTTGCAAATAATTCAAATATTCTTTGAGCATCTCTGGATTTTGCATCATTTTCTTCATTAAGAAATCATTTGCAATTGTTTCTGATGCTGAGTTGCTTGTTTTTTCTTTTTCATTATTCTGTGGAGTTGTTGGGGTATTAACTCCTTTTGTAGTCTGTCAATTTGGATTTGTTTATTTGAGCTTTTTCTCCCGTTTCTAAAAATCTAAAAACATTCTTTTGATCGCAGAACTCTTGATTGAATCATATCCACCATTTGATCTTGAATTCTCTGACTAATGACATTGGAAGTGGTTTTTCTAGTTCTTGATGAACTTTGAAACTCCAACAAAAAATCCATGGTACTTTGAATTCCATGTGAAATATTGGTTTTGTATATTCTTCCCCCCTCGCTTTTTTCAGATATGTTTGGAATCCTATCAGAATATTTGGAGGTATAATTTCTTTTTAAGGACCAAACCATTGCCACCAATGATTGAACCAAATTCGGAATTCTCTATTACAGCTTTCTTTAAATGTAAAAAACCATGAATGATTCAATGGTCTATACAAAAAAGCACGATACCATGCCATTTTGTAATCCTGATAAGTGAATCCATTTGGAATGAATCTGACTGAGAAGGATCTTCTTGAATAAAGAGAAGTCCATTCATTAGAAGAACAAACTTTCTTTATAATGCATTTTAAATGGCAAATTATATCTGGATTCTTTTTATCTGGAATAGGGAAAATCTCAACATATTAAATATCAGTGAGAATCAATTCATAATAATCTAAATTTTCTGATGGATCATCTGGTTGCCAAAAACATTTTGAAGGGAAAAGTCTTTGAGTAAAAGAATTAAGTGCATCATAAAGAAGCACTTCTTGGAATCTGGTTAAAGTAATATGTTGAGTAAATGGTTTCGTGAAATAAGAATTTTCATTAGATTTTTCTGGAGTTCTTGAAATTTGTTGAATTGGTCTTATTTGAGAAGAAATAAGAGTACGAGCAGCTTGACTGTAAGTCAAAGCTGGAAAGTCTTGTAATAGTTGAAATCTATTTTGAATTACAGGAGCACGACTCATCTCATAGTCTTTAAGAGTCTTTGGTCTAGAACTTCCTGGTTTTGAATCCATAATCCTGCAAAATTAGCAAATAATACAACTCAATTTTTGTTTCTTCTCTTTGATTTCTTCATTGTATCCTTTTATCGACTCATCATTTTCTCCATTAATTCTTTTTGCCCATTCTCTTTGCAATATAGTATAATCAATCATTCTTCTTTTTGCAAAGCATCTTTCTCTAATGTTACCAATAGCTCTTGAATGTCTCATCTTCACTTCATCATATTTAGGAATATCATAAACTTCGATTCTCTTACATTTTTTTCTTTGAACCACATAATGTACTATATCTCTTAAAATAATACAAAGATATTTTCTTGTATTGTTTCTATCATTATATCTCTTTCGAATTGTCTTGAGCAATTCTCTACTTTGCTCCATTTCCCTGTAAAAACTCTCTTGTCAAAAAATCAGGAAGAGAATTATTTTCTCCTTTAATAAATTCTATTTCAAAATCAAATACTGATAAAATTGCTTGCCATCTAGCAAAAATTTGTTTTGAAACTATATTTTGAACATGTTTTTGTAAAACTTCTTTTGCCGATTCACAATTTATTCTAAGTAAAAATTTTTTATTGTACAAATCATCTTGAAATTTTGATATACATAATACTATAGATAAAATCTCCTTTTTAATAGTAGAATAATTCTTTTGTGGATCAGACCATGTTCCTGAATGAAATCTAATTAATTCTTCTTTTAAATCATCTAGTTTTTATTTTAAAATTCCTCCATATCCTAATTCTAATGCATCTATTTCTACTATCATAAATGCTTTAGAATGAGAAAGACACAAATATGGTAACGATTCAATTTTTCCTTTAAGATATCTAACCTTTTAAGTATGTTCTTCAGACCATGGTTTGGGATTTTTCTTTAATCTATTAAACAATATGGAACATTCTTGTCTTAATTTTGGAAAGAAATCTGCAATATGATTTAAACATCCTAAAAATTTTTGCAATTGATTTTTCTCTTTTATTTCATTTGAAAATTTATTTGCAGATTCTAAAGCTCTATTTATTGGCTTTATTGTTCCTTTATCTGTATCATGTCCTAACAATCTTATTTTAGTTTGGAATAATTTCATTTTAGATGCTGATACTACCAATCCATTTTTCTTAACTACCTTCAAAAATATATTTAAATGTTTAAAATGTTGTTCTAAAGATTCTGAAAATATTAACACATCATCAATATAGACTATACTAAATGAATTATAAGGGTTGAATAAATCATTCATTATATTTTGAAATTCTGAAGGTGCATTTTTTAATTCAAATGGCATTACTTTCCACTCATAATGGCCAAAAGGTGTTGTGAATGCTGTCTTATATCTATCTTCAGGAGCTATTATTATTTGCCAATATCCCGATTTTAAATCAAATTTTGAAAATATCTTTGCATTATATAACCAATTTAACAAATCATTTTTATTTGGAATTGGATATCTAATCCATTGTAAAACTTTATTTAATGATTTATAATTAATAACTAATCTTGGAACTCCTCTTTTTTTTTCAGCTTGATTCATAACATAAAAAATTGCACAACTCCAAGGTGATTTTGAGTGTGTTATTAATCCTTTATCCATTAATGTTTTTATTTCTTTCTTGTAAAATTCTAGTAATTCAGTATTCATTTATATAGGTCTAGCTTTTGTTGGAATATTTTTCTCATTAAAATCCTTTTCATAAGGTAAATTTATCATATGTTGTTTTCTATCTCAAAAGGCATTTGGAATGTCTGCACAAACTTCTTTTTTAATTTAATTTTCTAATTCTAAAATTCTTTTTTGCATTTTTATTTCTTTTAATTGTTCTTCAATTTTTAAATAAAATTTTTCTTCATTTATGTAATTTATATGTTGTTTAATTCTAGTAATAGTATTTATTGTTTTATAAATAGAGGATGATTGTAATTATCGCGCCCCATTTTTTTGATAAATAAATAAAATAAATGGTTTAAAAAATGTATTTTTTGATTCAATTTGTGACTGAAAAATGAATTGTGATTTAAAAGAAAAGTGGGTCTAAATGGGGGTTTGAAAATGCGACGATTTGACCCAAAATTATAGTTTAAAAAGGATTTTTGAAAAAATGGGAGTCGCCACTTGGTAATGAGTTAAGGTGTACCAAGTCACCTAAAAATGAGTTTTTTAGGAAAAAGTTGTAAGAAACCCCTTTTAAACGACTCCTAGTCCACGTAAACTAATGAAAAAGGTTCGGGAGTCACATTTGACGAAGGGGAAGGCAAGGATAAAAATCCAAGGCACCCGTTCGACCTAGCCAAGGCTAGTTGCATGATTTAATCAAAGTTTTTCTTATTTTAACCAAAGAATTTATTACATTTGGATGCACTACATGAATGCAAAAGGAAAGAAAAAAAATGCAAATCTAAATTCTAAAATGTCTCTTGTAAGGTTTTTGGTCCCAACCACATGAATTGTGGCGGCCAATAAAGGAAAACCTTATAGAGGTCGATTAATGCAAATGATGGCTAAAGTGCAAGTGTGCAAGTGTATAAAAAGGTGCATGTGTGAAATTGTATGAAAAATCCAAGTGTTTGTGTGCAAGTGTATGAAATATAGTGATAAGTGCATATAGGTGTAATTAAGTGCAATTTTGTGAAGTAGAAATCAAATTGAACAATAAGGAAAGAAAAAGTGATGAGGAAATGTGAATTGAAAAAAATGAGTAAGTGATAAATGAGAATGAATGAACCTAAAGGAATGCATCAGGTCGGGTATGGGAATGACTCCTAACTTTTTCGACTTCAATTTTCCCTTTGATTAGAAAGCAAAACTAGCGTGCTAAGGCTATCGAGTAGCCACACTCGCTCGTTTCCCTTATCAAAAGGGGACTCTTCAGGCAAATGTACCCTAACTAGCATGAGATGCAAGACCTAAAGTGAGGGGAAAAGGGGTTCGAGGGGCATGCAAAATGATAAAACTAAAAAGAATGCATGACATGTAATGAACATGCAAATATGTGCTAACGAGGGGAAATCCCTAAGGGTCTAGCGTTGGACTAGCCCATTCTATGAATTCCGACTAGCGTTGGACTAGTGGAAACGTACATTCATCCATCACATTCATTCAGGCTATGAAAAGCAAGTAGACATGCCAAAACACTCGTAAACATATAGCACATAACATTTAGCATGCTCGACTAGATGCAAGGCCCTAATCAAAGCAAATTAACACGTAGCAACTAAGCATGCAAGACATATAAGACAATTAAAGCCCTAACTATTACATTTGCTAGCTAGGCACATGTCTTCAACAGGTCTTCATCGAATGCTCCTCCAAGCCCTATCTATTACAAGCCAAGAGGTGTACACATACCCCATTAAAAGAATAACTTAATGAAAAGCAAGAGTAGTTGAAATAAAAGAATTAAAGAAAGGGTAGGAAAGCAAAGTAGATATGTATATTCACATAACACGTAGGAGCACATAGGGAATAGAGACGAAAAAGATAAAAGAAATTATACCTCCCTTGGAATGGTGTCCAAATGAAAGGAATCACTTATTAATCCTCCAAAATAATAAACGAGTCAAGGCATCACTTTATTTAACAAATAATCATAAAAAATAAAATGGTAAACTTGAAATTGAATCAATTGAATCATGTCAACAACCCACATTTAAGAAGTCAAGAGAAGAAAGGACTTGATTGCAAAGATTGACAAAATTTTGGGGCCAAAATTAAAGAAAAATAAAGTTCAGGGACCTATTTGCAATTAAATTAAGGACCCAATTGAATGAGATTGAAAGTTGTTGGGGCCATAGTACAATTAAAGAGAAATGCAGGGACTGATTTGCAAAATTGGTTTCCAAAAAAAAATGCAAAAATGCAACACATCGAAATTTCTCATACGCAAGGAAATGATTCTGCTGACTTAGCCGGTTCTTTCACATAAAGAAAAAAAATGCAAACGAAACTTCTGTCAATAAGGATTTTCAGTCAGGCATTTTGTCGAACAGGTTAGGAGCATCAAAAATTTCACTAATCTTCTACTTAATTAAAGCTACATTCAGCCCTGCAATTTACAGCGAACCCAAAAGAATACAGTTTAATTAACATACAGAAAAAGCCACAAACACTCGATGCTAAGTTTGAAACAACATGCCGACGGCAGACATGGACATTCATCAGCAACCATGTTCTGAAATCTTCCATAATCATTATTGAAGCCAAAGTTTGAGTGTACAGACAAGATGATGAAACCCAACTTTGTGGCTATTGCGGAAAGAGGAAAACAACAAACGTAAGCATAAAATGCAGCTTTTGTCACCTCACACAAAGACTCCAGATTTCCATTTTTTGATAAGAGACCAATGATAAAACATTGTATGGGCAAGATCAAAGCCATAAAGATGCCCCAAAAGCTCAATGTTACGGCGTTCTACCCGTATTATTAATCGTCCTCCCAAATGCAACAGTTTATTCACAATAATTCCAATAATGAAACTGAACATAAAAACAACAAAATGACCCAAATTTGGCGCGGCTAACGTTCCAGCATTACCTAGTAATGTTTAATACTATAACAAACCGGCACACTCACAACGAAAAACCAAAGGAAATTTTGAAACAAAGCTGAGCACTCTATACAACCAAATAAAAAACGATGAAGAAGAGGTTTATAAGACAACGTGCCAGGCTCAAAAACACCAAACTCACACCAACTCTCGGGTGGGCATTTTATCAAACATTGAATAGGCATAAAAATTCCAGCAGAACGTTGCTCAATTGAGATTATAATCAGCCCAAAATTGGTCAAACAACAAGAAGTTTCAGTTCAACTCAGAACATAAACGCATACAAACTAAAAATTGTAAACAATCAACATGAAATTGGCACTGACCAAATGCACGGCAGACATGCTTTGCGTTTTCCCGATGTTTGAACTAAAATACCCAAACTGAAGTTCAAAGAGGGAGGATGGCTTACAGTGTTTTTCCAGGCGATGACGTTGAATTCAGACATGGCGGTGATGGCGGCTTTGGTTCTTGGGCAGGCAGTTGGATGGCGGGGACAGTGTCGGCACTAGGGGCTTCAATGATTGCTGGCTCTGCTCACTCCAATAGCCTCCGGATAGTCTTGCCGTCGGACTTGTGGCCTAGCTCCCGTGTCAATTGGAAGATCTTGGCAGCCCAAGCGGCAGGTGTGCAGATTTTCCTGCCACGCCCCTCCACCTTGGTGTGGCTGGAAAAGGGTGACTGAAAAAGGGTGGCTGATGTGCGCCTGGTGGCGAATAGCACCATGGCCACCGCTGCTGCTGATCTAAAGACCAAGCCTTCATCCAATTTTTCTCTTTTTGTTTTTGCCGTGGTTTCTTTTCAATCCGCAAGACACCCCTGCTTTGTTTAGCTCCATTCTCTGTTTTTCCTTCCTCCTCTAGTCCTCCGAAACATCCCCTTGCGTTTTTCATTTCTCTGTCTTTCCAAGCCGTAAGCCTTAGACGCCCTTTCCTTCTCTGTTTTTCTTTTTTCTATTTTTTTTCCGTAGCCTTTCCCGAAATTCCTCCTCCAAATTCCAGATTGCAGCCGGTCCCCCTCTGTTTCTTTCTTTCCAAAAATAATCCGCCGGCGATGGTGGATTCGGGAGAGGTGATGGCGCTGATGGTGAGCGGCTTTGTGGAGATGGCAGTAGAAGCCCCTGATGTTTTCGATGGCTACGGTGGCGGCGACGGCTGTGGGCGTTGAGAGGTGGCGGTGGCGGACGGCAACAGATGCGGATGAAGACTGGTGGTGGCCTGGGCTGACGTCGTGAGGAGAGGAGGAGATCTGGGGTCGACCGTGGTGTCCGAAAGGAACAAGGGCAATCTCTTCTCCCTGTTGTTTTCCTCTCCAGCCGAAAACGAAGCCCTCTCCCTCTCTCTCTTTTTTTTTTCTCTGCTTTTTCTCTGTTTTTTTTTTCTCTCTGATTTTTTCCGTCCCCCTTGCTTCCATAACCTCCCCCCAATTCCTTGTCCGCCGCCCCTGCTCTTGTTTCTTCTATTTTTCTTTTTATTTTTTAGCCCTCACAAAATTCTACTTTGACCCCCAAAAATTCCTTAACTTCCCAAATGTCCCTAACACCTCACCCCTTAGGTGCTTAGTTGTTTAAAATATAGAAAAGACACTTGTCCAAGCGCATGCAGTCCCACTTGTCATTTTCACCTTTTTTTCTTTTTCCTTTTTTTTCATTTTTCAATTTTCATTTTTTCATTTTCATTTTTAAATAATGAAACTAATTCTAAAACAACTAAAACATATTTTTTGAACGCTTTTCTTTTTTCCTTGAGAAATTCTACGCTAAAATGGCTAAAATAACTAAAAGTAAAAGTAAATAAAACTAATTGTGACAAATAAAAATAGAACAAATAAAAAATGAATAGTAAATAAATAAATAATAAAACACCAAAAATTTGGTGTCTACAGTAATGTTTGTAATTTCCTTTGTCTAATTGGAGTTAAAATTTTAAAAGCAATAGTTTTCCCATAATATTAGTAGAGACCCCTTCATATCCTACTGAAAATGGATATATTTGAATTAAAAAGGGTGTTCCTAATATTATGTCATTACTAATATTTTTTACAATTAAAAAATTATGTCTAAGACAATAATTGTTATTACATATTGATCCTTTTGTAAATTTATATTTTACCTGTAAATTTATATTTTACCTGTTGATCTTGATCCCTATCTTTTGATGTTTACAAAACAAATGGATGTTACTAATGTCTCTTCAAAGATCTATTCAGTTATGAAGCAAATCAGTTCCAAAGATCAAGTGCAATTGAAAGAAGACAAAGGTTGCTGAAAGCTGTCGGACGCTCAAAAATATTGCATCGGACGTTCGACAACCATTGAGTATTTTCGGACGCAGAAAACCAGCCTATCGGACGTCCTAAGGAATTGAAGAAAAATTTTCAGTTTTACATCATACATTCGGACGTAGAAAACCAGCCTATCGGACGTCCGAAAGAATTGAAAAAAATTTCTCAAACTCACTGCATGCTATCGGACGCATAAAACAGTGCTATCGGACGTCCGACACTACCAACGGCTAGTTGACTGTTCAGCTAATTTCTATCCGTTGGAAGCATTAATGAGGCACTTTCTTTGTCCTATATAAATAGTGGTTGGTCAGACACTTCAAACAACTTTTGCACACTGAAAATACAAAAGATCTAGAGAGATTTTAGTGAGAAAATACTCTTCAAAGAAGATTTGTAGTCTTAGTGGTGTGAGGTTCATTATAAGCTTTTCATTTGTGAGTGAATACTTCAAGAGTGTAGCTCTGTGAGGGTTGTCCTGAGGGATAGCAAAACGTCCTGGCTTGACCGAGGGAGTTCGGGGCAAGGAGGAGGTGAACCTTCCTTTGTACACAAGAGTGATTGTAATTCATCAATTTGAAGTAGCTTGTTTGAAGCTCAAGAGGAGCTGGGTAGTTAATTGGTTTGCAATTCTTTCCTTTTACTTATTGTTACATTTATGATCTTTGCATTGTTTATCTCTTTCACTTGGTTGTTTCCGATCCTTACAATTGGTATCAGAGCTTGGTCTCCTTGAGATTAAACTCAATCGGCTTGGGAGTAAAAATGACAACCAATAATGCTATATTTTTTGAAGGACATTCGGTTATTAGACCACCTATGTTTAATGGGTCAAATTATGTGAGTTGGAAAGAAAGAATGATTATCTTTTTGCAATCTATTGATATCGAATTGTGGTCTATTATTAGTGAAGGTCCATATGATGCCTCTCTTATAGATGAAAATACTCATGCATCTAGACCGAAAACAAGAAGTGAACTGACTGCTGTGGATAGAGCTCATCTCACCTTAAATGCAAAAGCCATGAATGTGTTATATTGTGCATTAGACTCAAATGAATCTATTAGAGTCAAGGGTTGCAAGTCAGCTAAAGAATTTTGGGACAAACTGAAAGAAATTCATGAAGGTAGTGAAAATGTTAGAGAACAAAAGAAGTCCATTCTAGTTACAAAGTATGAATCTTTCAAGATGGAACCTCATGAAAATGTTGATCAAATGTATTGTAGATTCAATGATCTCATTAAAGATTTAGAGGTGCTGGAAAAAGAATATTCTCTTGGTGAGAAAAATAGAAAAATCCTGAATACCTTGTCCAATGATTGGGAAAATAAAGTGACTGCTATTGAGGAGGTTAGAGATTTGAATACTATGCCTATTGAATCTCTTATTAATTCTCTTACCTCTTATGAGCTGAAACTTAAGACTAAGGTGCAAGAGGAAGAGGATGCAAAAGTGCGAAAGAATATTGCTCTAAAAGTCTCACAAGATGAAGATGATTCTGCCTCCCTAGATGAAGAAGATGTGGAAGGTGATGACAATGATATCGCTCTCATCACAAGAAGTTTCAAACGAATACTCAACAAGAGGAGATTCAGAAAAGGTGGACCTAGCAATTCATTCCCAAATCAGTTCAACAACTTGAGAAACAAAGGGAAGCTAGAGTTCAACAAAAAGCAAACTGATCAGTGCTTTGAATGCGGCCAACCTGGACACTATGCAAGTGACTGTCCAGTGATGAAGAAGAAAGAAGGAAGAAAACCAAGAATAAACAAATTTCAATTCACATAGAATGAATGCAATTCCGATGGTGAAATTGAAGAGGAAGATCAATATGCTCAATTGGCTTTCATGGCCATTGGAGATGATGAGGTAACATCTTCTAACTCTCAATCTGATTGTGATGATGAAACTGAAGATGATCTTGAACATTTCATTATAAAATTGCATGATAATTTGAAAGAATCTTATGCTAGAAACAAGGAGTTAAAACAGAAAATTAGTTTTCTGTTTCAAGATAATGCAAATCTTTTTCAACAAAATAAAAAGTTGATTGCTGAAAATGATTACTTCAAAAAGAGTGAGACTGCTTTACATTTTGAGCTTGATAGAAAAGCAAAGCTTTGTGATTTGTTCAAAAAGGAGCAAGGTGATTTGAAAAGAAGAATGGATGGTCTAAATGAGTTGCTTAAACACAAGAACCAAGTCTGTTTTCAAAAGAATAGGTTGAATTCTAATTCAAATGAGTTTGCTATCCATAGGAGAAGACAAGTAAGATTTATTAAACCTGTTCATATAAATAACTCTTTGGTTATGTGTAATTTTTGTTGTCAAAAAGGTCACATGAATAGTGATTGTTATGTGAGAAAGAATATGAGAAGAGGCATGAAATGCATGTGGATAGTTAGACATGATACTAATTTTAACAAGTAGGAGGTTTTGTCTAATCATTGCAGTGATTCTTGTTCATAATATTTTTTCTTTTGATACTTTGATCTGAGTTTTCGCTGATATCTTTGAATACTACTGAATCTATATGATGTCAAAAAGAGAGATAAAGAATAATGCTGATCTCATGATGATTTGCTGTGATTGCTGTCATTTCTCTATTTTTTCTTGGAATATTGAATTCTCTGTTATTGTTGCTGGATTATAGTAGTTGATTTTTACTCTTATGATGACAAAAAGGGGGAGAAATGGATGCAATGTGTAAAGGGGAGTTATTCTGAGATTATGAGTTTGACTCTTAAAAGTTTTGGTTGCAATGATTGAGGGGGAGCTTATACTTATTTTTGTTTCTTTTCATCCATTGTTTTGTCATCATCAAAAAGGGGGAGATTGTTGATCTTGATCCCTATCTTTTGATGTTTACAAAACAAATGGATGTTACTAATGTCTCTTCAAAGATCTATTCAGTTATGAAGCAAATCAGTTCCAAAGATCAAGTGCAATTGAAAGAAGACAAAGGTTGCTGAAAGCTGTCGGACGCTCAAAAATATTGCATCGGACGTCCGACAACCATTGAGTATTTTCGGACGCAGAAAACCAGCCTATCGGACGTCCTAAGGAATTGAAGAAAAATTCTCAGTTTTACATCATACCTTCGGACGCAGAAAACCAGCCTATCGGACGTCCTAAGGAATTGAAGAAAAATTCTCAGTTTTACATCATACCTTCCGAAAGAATTGAAAAAAATTTCTCAAACTCACTGCATGCTGTCGGACGCATAAAACAGTGCTATCGGACGTCCGACACTACCAACGGCTAGTTGACTGTTCAGCTACTTTCTATCCGTTGGAAGCATTAATGAGACACTTTCTTTGTCCTATATAAATAGTGGTTGGTCAGACACTTCAAACAACTTTTGCACACTGAAGATACAAAAGATCTAGAGAGATTTTAGTGAGAAAATACTCTTCAAAGAAGATTTGTAGTCTTAGTGGTGTGAGGTTCATTGTAAGTTTTTCATTTGTGAGTGAATACTTCATGAGTGTAGCTCTGTGAGGGTTGTCCTGAGGGATAGTAAAACGTCCTGACTTGACCGAGGGAGTTCGGGGCAAGGAGGAGGTGAACCTTCCTTTGTACACAAGAGTGATTGTAATTCATCAATTTGAAGTAGCTTGTTTGAAGCTCAAGAGGAGCTGGGTAGTTAATTGGTTTGCAATTCTTTCCTTTTACTTATTGTTACATTTATGATCTTTGCATTGTTTATCTCTTTCACTTGGTTGTTTCCGATCCTTACATTACCTGTAAATTTTGTGATGCCTCAACTTTTAGGATCATTTTTTGTTTAGTCTCAAAGAGGATATTACGGTTTCTTTAGTTTATTTTTATTTTAAACCATTATTGTGTTTTAAAGAAGAAACTAAAGTTATTTCTTTGGGTTTGATTTAAAACCTCATTTTATTTTACAAGACTAGAAACCCTAAAAGTCTAATCAAAACCCTAATTTCACTTGTGACTGACCGTTTTCTCAAATTTCTTATATTTTAACTGAAACCCTAAATTTAATTTATGAAATTATAAAACCATCACGTTTTTCTTAAAAATACCCTTTTATTTGGAAATTATTAATTTATAATAGCCTTACTACTCAATCACCCCACAATAAGTGCAAATGAACCTAAAAAGTAGGGTTTCACTTTTCGTTTTCAAGTTAGAGCGAATTAGGGTTTTCACATTTTTTCGAAGTATGATTATTCGGTACCGAGTGAGGATCAAATTTGGTAGGTAAGAGTGACTTTTGGATTAGAAAATATTATATGATTAGTGTCGCGCCCCACTTTTTGATAATAGTGAAAGTAGTGTGCGTAGTGTGTGTGAACGTGTGTAGAAGTGAAAGCAAAGACCGTGGGATTGTAAAATGCGACGGTTTTGGTCAAGTAAAGTTCAAAAGGGTTTTATGTATGAAAAATGGAGTCGCCACTTGGTATAGAGTTAGGGTGTACCAAGTCACCCAAAAATGATTTTTATTTTTGAATGAAAAAGTAAACAAACCCTTTTTGAAAACTTTTAGGTCTACGTAACCAAAGAAAGGGATCGGGGTCACGTTTGGTAAGGGAGAAGGCAAAGGCGGAGCCTAAGGCACTCCCTTACCCTAGCCAAAGCTAGTTGTGTGACTTAGCCCCACGTTTCCTAATTTTCTACCCAAGGTATGTATCGCATGTTGGATATGACTAGATGAATGTGAAACGGAAAGGAAAATGCAAACCTAAATCTAAATGTCTCTTATGAGATTTTTGGTCCCAATCACATGGGTTTGTGATGGCCAATAGGAAGAATCTCATAGAGGTCATAGGAAAATGCAAATGAAGACTCAAATATGTGCGAGTGTGAAAATGTATGAAGGATGCAAAATGTAAAAAAAAGGTAAGTGCAAGTGTGCAAATGTGATAAAATAAAGGTGTTCGTGTGTAAATGGATGAAAAATAGAATAGTAGATACGTATAAGTGTAATTTTGAGTGCCATTTGTGAGGTGAGAAATAAATAAGTGATAAAAAGATGTTGAGAAAGTGTGGATTGAGAAAAATGAGAAAATGTGGTTAAAAGGTGAAGAGGTGATATAAAAAAGAATGCAAGTGTATGACCCTAAGGGGATGCATCAAGTCGGGCACGGGAAGGACTCCTAACTTTACGACTTTGATTTCCCTTGGATTAGAAGGAAGAACTAGCGTGCTAAAGCTATTGAGTAGCCACACTCGCTCGTTTCCCTTATCGAAAGGGGGACTGTCAAGCAAATGTACCCTATAACTAGCATGAGGATGCAAAAAGCGTAAAATGAGGGGAAAAGGATTGGAGGAGTATGCCAAATGATAAAAACTAAGAAAAATGCATGAAATGTAGTGAACATGCAAGTATGCACTAATGAAAGGGGGACGGCCTATTGGATCTAGCGTTGGACTAGCCCTTTCTATGAATTCCTAACAGAATAATGAGCCACAACTAGCATTGGACTAGTGTGGTGACGTACATTCATCCATCACATTCATCCACGACTATAGAAAGCAAGTAGACATGTCAAACACTCATAAACACATAGCACATAACACTTAGCATGCTCGACTAGATGCAAGAACCTAATAAAGCAAATTAACACATAGCAACAAAAGCAAGCAATCAAGCTAATGAACCTATTACATTTGCTAGCTAGGCACACGCCTTCAATAGGTCTTCATCAAATGCTCCTCCAAGCCCTATCTATTACAAGCCAAGAGGTGTACACATATCCCATAAAAGAATAACTTAATTAAAAGCAAAAGTAAATGAAATAAATGAAAGGAATTAAGGAAAAGCAAGGAAAGCAAAGTAGGCATGCGATTCTCACTTAGCACGTTGGGTCACATAGGAGAGACAAAAAAAGATAAAAGAAGTTATACCTCCCTCGCGATGGTAATCAAATGAAGTAAAATGGCTTCAAAACAATAAAAAGGTCAAGGTACCACTTTATTTAAGAAAAATTAAAAGAAATGTGCAAAACAAAGCTCACTTGATCATAAAGTCCCTAAAGTCATGACTTAAGCGCAATTGAAACAAAGCATGGTAGTTAATTGAAGCAAACAAGCAATGAAATTGCACAAATTAAAATTACCAAGGACCAAATTGATGAAAATTTTCAATTACTTGGGTCCTAGTGGAACAAGGAGAGACTTGGGGGGTCAAACTGCAATTTTCAGAAAAAGATTTTCATGCAAAAGCATGCAAATGCTACGACCCAACTTTCTGCAACAAACAAACTCATTCCAGCGTGCTTTGTCTATGATTTCACCCTCAAATTTCAATCACAAACTTTCGGCAAGCAAAGCTTTGAACTAACTCTAATCAAAACATGACTAAACACCTCATGACAAGGCAATTCTTAGAAGTTTTTCATGTAAACAAAACACAGCTCTCGGCAAAAAACTGAAGCTACGTTCCTTCTCTTGCTTCTACTGTTTCTGCCGCAACTTCCTTCTCACTTTCAAAACACTAAGTTCAGGTTTGATCTCACACTTTAAACAAAAACATGATTTTGGCATCCAAACAAACAGAATCATGAAAAGAGATCATACAAATACTGAAATAAACTTCACGCAAAAGGCCTGGAGAAGCTTTTGATAACAAGAAAAACTGCTGCATTTTTTGCTTCCCCACGGGTACTTCAGATTTGACATCAAGTTTGATCAAAAACTTCTAAACCAAACCTACAAACCTTGAACTAAGCACTAAGACACATAACTTAAACATTCAAACAAGCAGGGAGTTAGGAAATTAAACCAACACCAAGGAACTTTTCATGCAAAAATGGTTTTAAACTTCAGCATTTCGCATGGCAGATTCGCTCTCAAATCGAAAACCAGCTTCAAGTTCTTATCATGCATGCAGGGGAATGACAAAACCAGAATGAGGAAATTTTCATGCAAAACTTCATACAGAAAAACAAACAAAACTTTCTGCCGAGAATTCCAGCAGCTAATGAAGCTTTCTGCAACAACCAAATGGACTTCAGCAGCTAAGGTAATCTATCCACAAAGCTTCATCCATGAAACCTTTAGCAAACAAACTTGCACTAACTCTAATTCAGCATGTCTAAACATCACTAAACCAAGCAATTCTTAAAAGAATTTCATGCAAGTTTCATGTAACATATGAGCATAAGGAAACAGAAAAAACAGGACAGCAAACGCAGTTTTCTTTCTACCATTTTCTGCTGCGCATTCGTAGCTTGATAACAACCCAGAAAAATGACCAACATTATAAACAAAGCCCAAGCTTTATCAATTGCTCTATAACCATCATTGACATAAAATTGTGCATGCAAACAAGGTGAGGAATCCAGCTTCATGGGCTATTACGGGACAAAGGAAAAGCAGCATAAACATAAGAAAGAGATGCAGCTTTCTTTCATTCAACCGAGAACTCCAAGCTCATCTTAACAGAATGCAATGATAAAACACTTCATGGGCTAGATTAAGACAATAAAAATGACCCAAAACACAGATTTAACACCAGATGTTGTTCATGGCATCTCACTCAAGTATAGACAACCAAGAACAAGCAAAACAAAACGAGTCACAGCTTCAGCAAAACAAAGGAAAAGAGGCCGACATGTCCGAATTTGCTGTAACAAGTCAAAAAGATTCAATCTTGTTGCGGCAAGCTCTTAACCTAAGGACCCAAAAACAAAAGGCCAAAATCACAGAAGGAACCTCGACATCCAGTCATCAAAACATTGAACAAAATCCAGGCTCTTCACAGTCCCCTCATTTTAAACAGATTCACAGTGAATGCATACCAGAGAAAGCTTCAGTATTTCATGAATCCAGCGACTAAAAATAGGTAAAAGCTATTACCTTTACGTTTTTCAAAATCCAAATGGGAGCTAAGATGATCGATAGTAAGGGTTCTGATGCTGCTGCTCCTTCGTCCCCCCCTTGCTGTTTCTCTGTCGATGCTTCACTAGCCGTCAACCTCAGAATTTTCTCAGTTGTGCTCTTTTGATGCCTTGCTTCCACCGTCGATTAGTCTCTCGGCTATTGTCTCACTCCTTAAACCTCAAAGTTCCGACTCTCTCTCGCTCTCCCAACCTAAGCACTCTCTCCCCCTGTTTCCTTTTTCAGCCGTCACTTTTTACTCCCCGTATGCTCTCTGCCCTCTCTAGTTTTGCCGTCAAAAGAACCTCCTCTCTCTTTTTTTTTTTTGCCTTTTTTTTTTCACGCCGTCTCCCTCTGTCCAGTTTTCTTTTTCTTTTCTCCAAATCTGCTGCCGTCCCTCCTTCTTTGCGGCTGCTCACCTCTCTTTCTTTTTATACTAGACCTCTAAACCTAAACACCCAACTATCCTCTACTATATTTGCAGCCAAGGGCTGCCCGAAGCCCTTCCTTGCAAGCTGCGAAAAACGCAGCTTGCAAGTCGCGTATCATTCCTTTTTTTTTAATAATAACTTAATTAAACAAAATATTGAAAATAATAAAAATAAATAACAAAACAATTTAATTAACATTTGATGAAAAATAAACTAGAACAACAAAGTGCAAATCCCATCTTTTCTTTTTTTCATTTTCCATTTTCATCATTTTCATCATTTTTCTTTTTTTTTCAAAATAACTTAACAAAATAAACAAAATGCCAAAAGATTGAATTTAAAAGAAATAAACATATTTTTGTGAACAATTTTCTTTTTTTTTTTTCTCTTTTTTCGTTACAAATTTTATGTTAAAAGTCTTATAATAAAAATAAACAACTAAAAAGACAAAAAACGAATACAAAATAGAACTAAAATGAAACAATAGACAATAATAATCTAAAATGCTGAATGTAAGTCCCAAAGACAACCAAGAGGGGGGGTGAATTGGGTTGATTAAAATCCTAACCAAATTTATGCACTTTTTCTTTAATAAAAAATTTACCTTCTTTTCTAGTAATGATTAACCAAGTAGATTAGAAGACAGGAGCAATATTGATCAGAAAAATAAGTATAGAAAAGCAATGAGAATTTTATTAAACAGAAAAGTAAAATAGGGAATCAAACCAGGTGTCTACCAAGCTATCCTCAAACTTGAAGACCAAACACTAGGAAGAGCAACTTCTCTTTGATGAAAGAAGATCAACTAGATGTACAATGGAGGGAGCACTTCCTCCTCGCCCTAAGCCTCACTTAGTCAAGTTAGGAAGTTTTACAATCACTCAGAAAACCCTCAACAAAGCTACACTAAAGATCCTTTCAACCACAAAAGAAATGCTCAACAGAAATTCACACCACTTTAATACAAATCTGCTTTGGAGACTATTTTCTAGCTAAAATATCTCTTGAGAACTTGTAAACAAAGTGTGCAAAAGTCACTACTTCGTTCAGACCAGTTTAATTTTAAAGGGAACCAGAAATGGGCTTCATCAATGCTTCCAACGGATAGAAGGCAGCTGAAGAGTCAACTAGCCGTTGGGGCTGTCGGACGTCCGACGATCGAATCATCGTCCGAACCAATCGTCCGATGATAGCCATGTTGAGGTTCGGACGTCCGATGAGTTTTTTTGTCGTCCGACAGCACAGCGTCCGACCTTGGGCCGAGAGCTAGCAAGTTATCTTGGAATTTTTCGGACGTCCGATCTGGTTGATATGCGTCCGAGGTGTGCGTCCGATCCTTCCGGACGTCCGATGCTCCCATATGAGCGTCCGACAGAGCTTCCTTCCTGATGTTCTTCATCCTTTCGGACGTCCGACAGATTCCTTTCGGCCGTCCGACCTGATTGTCCTGTTTTTGCTTCACATTTTGGTTGTTTTGCTTTTGATGACATATTCGAACCTGATTCTTGGATAGACAAAAACACTTGTTTTCGAAGAAGGTTAGATAAACATTTCAAAGTGCCAAGAATGACACACAAGACACACTTAAAAGACAGTATCTTTGATCGGAACAAAACAATTACTAAATTCATTTATATTATTTCAATCTTGTTTGCCACATCCAAAGCATCGTAGACTGGAGTCAATCAGACATATGCTTTCCTTGTTCCATCAGGCCTGATCAAAGTGTTCACTTTCTTGGTCTGTATAAACGAACTTTTGTGATCATCAAAACCAAGAATAACATTCTCCCCCTTTTTGATGATGACAAAACAAAAGTTTGAAATGAAATTTGATGATTGCAATGAAAACTCCCCCTTTCAAAATAGACAAGAACTCCCCCTGCCTTAGTGAATCATAAAAAGTTTGAAAACCTCCCCCTCACTAGACTGCCCAACCGAGTTTAGACAATTATCCAAAAACATGACAATTAAGCAACTCACAACCAACATATCACCAATTCAATCCATCAGCAAAATCCAAATTTAATTAAACCATCAATCAATTCAACATATCCAACATCATCAAATCCTCATCAAATCCAACATATCAATCAATTAGTATATCATTTCCATTCTCCCCCTTTTTGTCATCACAAAGGGCAACCAATTACATCAATACATCAACACATCCACAAATACATTCATCAATGAAAACCAAAAAAAATTCATTATATTCACACAATTAGAATAGACAAACAAACATCCATCAAGACAGTGCTTAAACATCCATCAAAACATAACTTAAACATTCATCAAAAACATACCAAAAGAAACTTAAAATATCCATTACATTACATATTCATTGTTGAATACCACAAACACATAAACGAGACAGACAACATGCAAATGTCCTAAATGATGAACTAAGTGGATCCAGGTGTCCTCCGAGAGAGCTGATATTGGTCAAGATCCTCCTCTTCAGTCTCTTCATCATCTTCAGCAGCCTCTTCAACTGGTGCCTTGCCTTTATCTAATGTAGAGGTGCCAAGAGGAGTCACAGGGGTTGAAGAACCAGGATCCGGAATTGATGAACTTGGATCAGTGGGGTGTGACTCTTTGTCATGGGAAACTTCCTCAACCACAGGTGGAGGAAAAAGAAGATTCTTTTTGTCAAGAAAGGCAGTTTGTTGCTCAGAAGACATGGTGAGCATTAGGCCATGTTCTAGAAGAAGAACATGCTGTTTGAGTTCATGAAGAAGCTCAATTACTTCATTACTTGAAGAGGAAGATGCTTTAGTGGCAGACTTCCTAGGGTGAATGGGAGTGAGTGAAATGGGTGAAGGATCATGTATAGTCTTAGACCTCTGTTCACTAGATGATGCCCCCTTATATGCCCACAGATTATCTTTAAAAACAAGATTTTTCCTTTCAAAATATGCTCTGGTAAAAGCATAAGAAGATGCTTCTTTGGGACAAACACCTAAAATTGGAACTTTGTAAAATTCAAAAATCTTTTGAAGAAACTTTCCATAGGATAGTTTTCTTCGAGAGTCAGTAGCATAGCGAAGTAAAAACTTGCACATGACAAAACCAAAATCAATCCGGATTTTTTCTCGAAAACAATAAAAGAGATACAACTCCATTTTGTTTGCATCAGTTCTGTGGCCATCAGTGGGCACAAGCAGGTTTGAAATGATAGAAAAGGCAATTAAATTCACAGGGGCCAGATCATTCAACTTAGCATCAGCAGGTGAGGAAAAACTTCTTTTGAAATAAGTTAACATTTTTGTCCCATCAAAATGATTTGCAGCAGTAGGGAGCTCTTCATAGGAAAAGAAATTAGCAACCTTATCTTTGCATAAACGTTCAATTGTAGTTTTTAAAATGGAATTCACAGTATCAGAATCAAAGATGAGGTCTACCCCATTTACCCTAGACATGATCTCAGTTTGGTCAGTTCCTTTCCTAAGGTTGGCAAAAAATTGATGCAGCATATCAGGATAGTAGACATTGGGCATGGAAATGAGATGTGACCATTTCTGGAAAGCAAATAGATTCAGAATGGATTCTAAACCTATGGAGCGAAATTCAGAGGGGTTTACAGTTCTTTGAGGGATGACACCCTTCTGGGATATCCAGGCGTATCTGTCTTTCGCAGCATCATCAAAGAATGGAGGGAGAGGGACTGATTTAGGAGGCGGTTGAGAAGAGGTCCCCTGTCCAGATTCTGGTTGAGAAGTGGGTTGTGGAGTAGGTCGTGATATCTGACCCTTGATAGCTCCCCTTTTGAAGCGCTTGGATGTCCGTTTGACAGTAGGAAGATCCTCATCCTCATCCCTGAGTGGATACTTGCGTCCGGCAGTAACTTTTCCTCCCCTTAGATTCACCATTTTTCTAAATGTGTGGAATGGAGGATGCAAATGATGCACACAGCAGTAGGGAAGTGAATCGCACAGAAATTTTGGGACAAAAACACCTTGAACGAGATTTGACAGAGCGGTTATGCAAGAGTAGGGTTGTGAGGAAAATTTGGGGATTTGCGAAATGTTATTCAGTTTGGTGAAATGATCAGGAGAAATGAAACGCAAACGATGGGGAAATGTTTTGGTTGAGTCAATTTGGGAATGGTAGCCACAAAATGGTACGAATTTGAGAGTGAGGGAAGAGAGAGTTTTCGTCCGAGAGGAAATAGGATGGGAAGAGTCTGAAGCAAATGCGGAAGAAAGTTGTTTTAAAAAATGAGCCGTTGCACTGTCGGACGGCCGAACGAAGTTGTGCGTCCGACAGTTGCGTCCGAACAGACGCAATCTGGAGAATGGCTGAAGAACATCATCGGACGTCCGTTCATCTTCTTTCGGACGTCCGAAGACCCAAAGAAAATTAAGATGATTTTTCGATTATTCCTAATTTTGATCTTAGATGAATGAACTGTTCTAATGGCAAAGCTTTCGTAAAAATATCAGCAAATTGATCTTTAGAACAAACATAATTTACACATATTTCACCTTTTTGAACAAGATCACGAATAAAGTGATGCTTTATATCTATGTGCTTTGTCCTAGAATGATGAATAGGATTTTTGGTCAAATTGATAGCACTAGTATTATCACAGAATACAGGCATGCAGTCATACAACAATCCAAAATCATTCAAAGTGTGCTTCATCCATAGAAGTTGAGCACAACATGCACTAGCGGCAATATATTCCGCCTCGGTGGTAGACAAAGAGATTGCACATTGTTTCTTGCTAAACCAAGAGACTAAACAATTTCCAAGAAAATGACAAGTTCCACTCGTACTCTTTCTATCCACATGACAACCTCCAAAATCAGCATCCGAATAACCATATAGAGCAAACTCATTAGATCTAGCATACCAAAGACCATAGTCTAATGTACCTTTCAAATACCTAAAAATTCTTTTTACAGCATTCAAATGTGATTCTTTTGGACAAGATTGAAATCTAGCACACAAGCAAACAGCAAACATAATATCAGGTCTACTTGCGGTTAAATAAAGTAGGCTTCCGATCATACCTCTATAATGCTTTTCATCCACATGATTACCTTCTTCATCTTTGTCAAGCTTTGTAGAAGTGCACATTGGAGTTCCAACTTGTTTTGAGTCCTCCATGCCAAACCTTTTCAGCAATTCCTTGGTATATTTTGCTTGATTTATAAAAATTCCCTCAAGAGCTTGATGTATTTGAAGTCCAAGGAAGAAATTTAATTCTCCCATCATACTCATTTCAAATTCACTTTGCATAGTGGTGGAAAACTCCTTACATAGATACTCATTAGTAGCACCAAAAATAATATCATCAACATATATTTGCACAATAAGAAGGTCATTCAACACATGCTTAGTAAACAGTGTGGTGTCCACAATACCTCTTTTGAAACCTTTTTCAATCAAGAACCCACTTAATCTTTCATACCAAGCTCTTGGAGCCTGCTTTAAACCATATAAAGCTTTAGAAAGTTTAAACACATGACTTGGAAATTTTGTATTTTCAAAACCGGGGGGTTGATCCACATACACTTCTTGATCAATAAAACCATTTAAAAAGGCACTTTTAACATCCATTTGAAACAATTTGAAACCTTTGAAGCAAGCAAAAGCAAGAAGCATTCTAATAGATTCTAATCTTGCTACGGGAGCAAATGTTTCATCAAAATCAATGCCTTCTTCTTGTGCATATCCTTTAGCAACTAATCTGGCTTTATTTCTTACTACAACACCTTTATCATCCAACTTATTTCTAAAAATCCACTTTGTGCCAATGATAGGTTGATTTTGAGGTCTATCAACAAGTGTCCAAACTTCATTTCTCTCAAATTGATTAAGTTCCTCTTGCATTGCCAAAATCCAGTTTTCATCCTTTAAAGCATCATTGACATTTTTGGGTTCATAAAGAGAAACTAAAGCAAAATTGTCAATCAATTTTCTAGATGAGGAACGAGTGTTTACCTTCTCGGATGGATCACCAATTATAAGCTCTTTTGGATGATTTTGGTTGAATTTCCAAGCCTTGGGAAGATCTTTGAGTGGATCATCATTTTTGTCTTCATCTTCCACTTCTTGATCATTATGAACTTCATTTTCCATTTCAGTTGCTGCTGGTTTAGAACTTCCTTCATTTCCAATTGATAGTTTTTCCATTCCTTCTCGAACACCTACATCATCATCCTCACACAAACTTTTGGAATTATCATCATTGGCTTCATCAAATGTTATATGTATAGCTTCTTCAATCACAAGTGTTCTTCTATTAAAAACTCTATATCCTCTTTTATTCTCACAATACCCCAAAAATATTTCTTCATCAGATTTTTTGTCAAACTTACCAAGATGTTCCTTTAGATTCAAAATAAAACATTTACAACCAAATGCTTTGAAGTAACCAACCGTAGGTTTCTTATCAAAAATCAGTTCATAAGAAGTTTTCTTCAAAATAGGTCTCAAGAGGATTCTGTTCATCACATAACATGCGGTGTTTACCGCTTCAGCCCAAAGATATTTAGGCAGCCTACATTCATTCAACATAGTTCTAGCAGCCTCTTGGAGAGTCCTATTTTTCCTTTCTACAACACCATTTTGCTGTGGAGTCCTTGCAATAGAAAACTCATGTGTTATACCATTATGATCACAAAATTCTGGAAAACCACAATACTTGAATTCTGTTCCATTATCACTTCTAATCCTAACAATTTTTAACCCAAGCAGATTTTGCACTTTAGCAAACATTGAAGTAAAATTCTTGAAGGCATCATCTTTATGAGCAAGAAATATCACCCAGGTGTATCTAGAATAATCATCAACAATTACAAAACAATATTTCTTACCTCCCAGGCTAGTGATTTGAGTGGGACCAAATAAATCAAGATGCAAGAGTTCCAAAGGTTTTGAAGTAGATACACACATTTTTGGTTTAAAAGAAATTTTAGTTTGCTTCCCAAATTGACATGCATCACATATTTTGTCCTTATCAAAACTAATTTTTGGCAAGCCTCTAACCAACTCCTTTTTCGAAATTTTCTTTAGTAAATCCATGTTAAAATGACAAAGTCTTCTATGCCACAACCAAGGATCTTCATTTGAAGCTTTGAGACATTTTAAGCTAGAAGAATCAACTTTATCGAGAATCACAATATATATGTCATTAAACCTCTTACCTTTGAACACAACATTATATTTGGAATCAAGTACAATGCATTCATGCTTTTTAAACAACACATACAAGTCTTTATCACACAATTGACTAACACTAAGCAAGTTATAACCTAAGTTATCAACCAAGAGCACATTATGGACAAAAGTTTCACCATCCTTACCAACATCACCTATTCCAATTGTCTTAGCATTATCACTTTCAGATTGAGAGTGTGTGGAAGTTACCTCATTATTTCCAATAGCCATGAAGGCCATTTGAGCAGATTCTTCTTCTTCTTCAATTTCCCCTTCGGAGTTGCATTCATTCCAAGTAATCTGAAAATTGTTGAATCTTGGCTTTCGATCAGCTTTTCCATCTTTCATCTTCTTCATAGGGCATTCGTTTGCATAATGTCCAATCTGTCCACATTCGAAGCATTTGTCCAACTGTTTCTTGTTGAAATCTTGTTTACCTTTATACTTTGCGATAGATGGCTGATTCTGGAATTGATTGCTAGATCCTCCCCTTTTAAACTTTCTTTTATTCAAGATTCTTTTGAAGCCTCTGGTGATGAGAGCAAGATCATTATCGTCACCATCCGAGTCTTCATCATCCAGGTGAGCAGTATCATCTTCACCTTGAGTAGTCTTTAGAGCAATGTTTCTCTTTGCTCTAGCATCCTCTTCCTCCTGCACTTTAGATTTCAGTTTCAACTCATGTTTTTGGCCGAAGCAACCCTGTATCTGTATCAAGAAAGTTAGCTTCATGCGGTCCTTCACTCACAATAAACCATAATTCAATATCAATAGATTGCAGAAAGATAATCATTCGTTCTTTCCAGCTAACATAGTTGGAGCCACTGAACATGGGAGGTCTAGTAACAGATTGCCCCTCAACAAACATAGCATGACTGGTTGTCATCTTTACTCCAAGCCGTTAGAGCTTAATCTCAAGGAGACCAAGCTCTGATACCAATTGTAAGTCCCAAAGACAACCAAGAGGGGGGGTGAATTGGGTTGATTAAAATCCTAACCAAATTTATGCACTTTTTCTTTAATAAAAAATTTACCTTCTTTTCTAGTAATGATTAACCAAGTAGATTAGAAGACAGGAGCAATATTGATCAGAAAAATAAGTATAGAAAAGCAATGAGAATTTTATTAAACAGAAAAGTAAAATAGGGAATCAAACCAGGTGTCTACCAAGCTATCCTCAAACTTGAAGACCAAACACTAGGAAGAGCTACTTCTCTTTGATGAAAGAAGATCAACTAGATGTACAATGGAGGGAGCACTTCCTCCTCGCCCTAAGCCTCACTTAGTCAAGCTAGGAAGTTTTACAATCACTCAGAAAACCCTCAACAAAGCTACACTAAAGATCCTTTCAACCACAAAAGAAATGCTCAACAGAAATTCACACCACTTTAATACAAATCTGCTTTGGAGACTATTTTCTAGCTAAAATATCTCTTGAGAACTTGTAAACAAAGTGTGCAAAAGTCACTATTTCGTTCAGACCAGTTTAATTTTAAAGGGAACCAGAAATGGACTTCATCAATGCTTCCAACGGATAGAAGGCAGCTGAAGAGTCAACTAGCCGTTGGGGCTGTCGGACGTCCGACGATCGAATCATCGTCCGAACCAATCGTCCGATGATAGCCATGTTGAGGTTCGGACGTCCGATGAGTTTTTTTGTCGTCCGACAGCACAGCGTCCGACCTTGGGCCGAGAGCTAGCAAGTTATCTTGGAATTTTTCGGACGTCCGATCTGGTTGATATGCGTCCGAGGTGTGCTTCCGATCCTTCCGGACGTCCGATGCTCCCATATGAGCGTCCGACAGAGCTTCCTTCCTGATGTTCTTCATCCTTTCGGACGTCCGACAGATTCCTTTCGGCCGTCCGACCTGATTGTCCTGTTTTTGCTTCACATTTTGGTTGTTTTGCTTTTGATGACATATTCGAACCTGATTCTTGGATAGACAAAAACACTTGTTTTCGAAGAAGGTTAGATAAACATTTCAAAGTGCCAAGAATGACACACAAGACACACTTAAAAGACAGTATCTTTGATCGGAACAAAACAATTACTAAATTCATTTATATTATTTCAATCTTGTTTGCCACATCCAAAGCATCGTAGACTGGAGTCAATCAGACATATGCTTTCCTTGTTCCATCAGGCCTGATCAAAGTGTTCACTTTCTTGGTCTGTATAAACGAACTTTTGTGATCATCAAAACCAAGAATAACAATTTGTCACTTTCAAACTTTTCTGCTTTTCCCAAATTGACCGGGTATGCATTTTGCCATATTATGAAGCTTGTGTAACTGGCTTTGTTGAACCTTAACCCTTTTCAAAAAAAATGGCTGAATCCAAGTATGCTTCGAGTAAACCACAGGGATTGTTATTCACCAAAATTCAGTGACCAAGAATGATGTATGCAAGGTAACTTCACATGTCATGCAGGAATGAATATGCACGAGAATACAAACGTAACCATTTGTGTTTAAAGCCTACAAAATGCCATGAATGCAAGCAATTTGGAAAAATGAGCTTCCTAAAAAATGTATTTTGCAAAAGAATATTTTATAAAAATGACACAGCTTTTGGCCAACAAATGTCATGTTCAAATCTCTGGATATCTTTATTCTGGAATCCAACATTGGTAGAAGGATGACAAAAATGAGGAGAAATCCAAATGAACCAGGTCGCCAGCCGTTCCTCCTCGTGCTTGCTTGCTGTAAAAACCCTACCTTGGTGCCCTTTCGGGTTTTCACCAAGGTTGCCCCCACTCTTTTCTGTTTTGTTTTGTTTTTTTTCGTGTTTTTCTCTTTTCTTTCTTTTCCTCCTTTTCTTTTGAGGTGTCCTTTCGGGTTTTCTCCTAAGGAAGCAAATGGAAGAGCTCAACCATGATCGACTCAGAAATGTAAGTTGAAAAATTGCTGACATCAGTAAAATGCGCTTCCCTTATAGACTTAAGCGAAGGCATCATGGACATCACTTGTCAGTTGATTAGCAAACTTCCCAATAGGAATACAACAAGTGACGAAAGCCAGGACTTTGGGCTTTTGTAATGAGGTCAGGTGGGTGTTTTCAAGAAAAGTTGAGGCTTGAAAGCAATTTGTGCTTATGAGAGGTGAAATAACCTGAAATTGCATCATTTTGAAATTATCTCCAATTTTTGAACAAAACCAAGGGAATTTGCCCCAGTCTGATTGGTTTTTTCTTTCTTTGCATTTTCATTGCATATTTCTCACTTTTGCATTTTTCTTCAAAACTAAATTTGCCCCAGTGTGGGGTTCTCTTTTCCTTTTCATCTCTCTTTCAAAATAAATTTGCCCCAGTATAGGGTTTTTTTTTCTTTCTAATCGTCTTTTTCAAAATGAATTTGCCCCAGTGTGGGGTTTGCAATTCTCAGGGGCTGCCAAACGAAAATTATTGTTCTGATAGCTCAAAGGGGATGACTAGGGATGAAATGTTTTGATCGAAAAGGAAGATGGCCTGACTTTTGCCTCGTCTCTTGTACGATTTCCTAGAAGAAATTTGCATAATCAAATAAAGAATTTCTTACACATGTTTGAGTTGATAAGTTGAGGGAATGTCTGTCCATCCATCTCTGCGAAAATGTGTGCTCCGCCAGACAATACTTTTTGAACAATGAATGACCCTTGCCAATTTGAAACAAATTCACCTTTGACTTCATCTTTCAATAGCAAAATCACTTTAGCATTTGATTCCTTTCTTTAAAGAATCGGTGGCGGATCTTTTTGTTATGAACACAGGCCATAAGTTTTGGCAACATTGGCTATGGCACATAGCATTCGACTGCTTTACATCAATCAGAATCAATCGTTGATGACGCTGCTTTAACCAATCAGCTTCCATCCTGGCAGGAAAGGGATTTTCTCAATGAAAGAATTTCTCAATGATGGTTTTTCTCAATGAAGGCTTTCTCAAAGAAGGGTCTCCTCAATGAAGGCTTTCTCAAGGGAAGAATTTTCAACGAAGGGATTTTTAATGAAGGGATTTCCAATGTCTTTCTCAATGAAGGCTTTCTCGAGGAAGGGATTTTCAACGAAGGGATTTTTAATGAAGGGATTTTCAATGAAAGGCTTCATCAAATTCCAGAACAGTAATATTCAAAGGGTCAAACAACTTCACCTTTGGCCATCTCAAAGAATTAACAAAAATTCAGGACAATAATCAAATAAACAAATAAAACAAATTGTGCATTTCATGAAACTCCAAATCAAAGCAGAAACAAGACAAAACTCAATTGCAAAAGATGCTTTCGTTAAGCTATTCACATATGCAAGAAAAAGTTTTCATGAACTTTAGTAAATAACAACCCTTAGATTTACTGAAACTCCCTTCGAGAGGGAAGATATTTGGCCATCCAAATTGTGCAAAGACCCTTCAGGATTTTCAAATTTCGTCATTGGAGGTGGATGCCTCGAAGGTATCCTGGTGCTTGGGAAAAGGGTTTGTACTTATACTCGGACCTTGTTCACCTTTTCCTCTTAGCACTATTTCCCCTGTCTCGATCATGTCTTGAACTTTGTGCTTAAGGGCTTTACAAGCAGCGGTTGAGTGACCAGGTGCTTCCGAATGATAGGCACAAGTAGACTGTGGATCGTATCCAGCTGGCATGCCATAAGGATATGATGGAGGGGGAATCATGCCTATTTTGCCGGCAACCTTCAATTGCTCATACAATTGGTCCAAAGGCCTGCCTAGGTTGGTGAAGGTCCGGGTGCGGCTTTGATTGTAGGTTTCAGTGGGTTGGGGATAGCTATAGGTAGGTCTATTTGGTGGAGGGAATTGTTGATTGTAGGGAGGTCGGGGTCGAACTTGTTGGAAGTTAGGTTGAGATATTTGAAAAGGGGCCATAGGCGAGTTGTTGTAGCTAGGGCGAGGTCGAGGATGAGTGGTATTGGTGTGATAAACAGGATGAGGGTTTGAATAGTAAGGGTAAGGGTTTGAGTAGGTATGGTATTGTCGAGGTCTGGGCTTTGAGATAGGGTTTCGATCCCAGACAAAAGCAGTTTTCCCCTCTTGTTTTTTGGATTGTTGCTTCTTCCCATTACTACCTTGGCTTTGCAAAGCATCCAACTGCGATTTGAGGGTAGACACATTAACAATCTTTCCAGCCTTCACGAAATCATCATATTCTTCAAGCTTATTGACAATAGCGGCAAACGAACATCCAGTCATGCGAAAAATTTCTTCAAAGTACGGCGGATCATGTGCCTTAATGAAAGTTCGTATGATTTCGTCCTCAGTCATTGGTGGCTCGACTTTTGCTGCTATTTTCCTCCACCTCTTGGCATAAGTCTTGTGATCTTTAGATGGCTTCCTCTTTGTCCCTTCCAACGTGGTTCGTGTTGGAGCCAGCTCGCAATTATACTCGTACTGCTTTACAAAAGCGTTGGACAAGTCAAGCCAGGTCTTCGCTTCTTCGGGTTTCAGCTTGGAATACCAGTCGAGTGCATCCCCCTCCAGACTTTCTGGGAATAGCCTCAAAGGCAGATTTTCATCATCTGTTGGCCTACCCAACTTGTTGGCGAACAATCGGAGGTGTGTCTTGGGATTGCCTGTCCCATCATACTTGTTAAACTTCAGAGTTTTGAACCCCTCAGGCAATTGCACATTCGGGAAAAGGCAAAGCTCATCGTAATCCAAGACTCCTTGTTTGTTCAACCCCTGACTTTTCCTCATAAACTCATCGAAACGATCCAGGCGTTTGAGCAGCTTTATATCAACGGGAGCGGAAGATTCCCCCATTTCTGGCTTGGTTTGAACAATATGGTCGGGTAGGAATGGCTCAGCAGCAGTGTGATAAAAAGTATGTAGCTCTGGTGGTATGTTTGAAGTAGCTTGGGGTTGTGGGCCTTGTATGTGAGTAGGAAAAAATGAAGGATTAGGAAGGTAAGTGTATGGCAAATGTATGGTGGGATATGTGAAAGTTCCTTCGGGTGGAATAGGGAAAGATGGAGTAACGGTGACTTGAGTTGAAGGGATGACAAATGGCTCTGGCTCAGCCTGCTTGACGGGTATAGGTTCAGGTTGAACTCCGCTGCTAATTAGCTCATCAATCAACTTCCTTTGGGTTGCCATCTCAGTAGCCATCTCACCGAACTTAGTAAGCATTTCAGTCAACTGAACCCCCAAACTCGCCGTCTCGGGTTGAGCGGTAGTAGTAGACCTATCCGACGCCTCCAGTTGTGAACTCATGTTTACACGAATCCTCTGAGCTTGACTACGGGATCGTGTTATGATGGGGCTTCGACGAGAAGTTATGTTTAAATATTACCTGAGAATTTTTGAAAAGATTGCCTTTAGATTTAACTCTCGCTTAGTTATTCCAATAAAAATAAAGAAAAAGAAAAGAAAAAAGCAAGAGTTAGTAGATATCCAGAAAATTCGGATGCATGTCCTATGGGGGAACCCTTTTTGTGCCAAGGGTAGGCCTAGCATGAAAATGCAATCCTCTGAGGTAGGCACTATACCATACCTGATGGATCTGATCAACTCATTGAGTGAAAAATAATTTTGAAAAATTTGGTCAACTGGAGCGACGAGAGACATAAGGATTGATCACTTTTGATCGATACAAGAATTTGCAAAAACGCACAGGTTTGAGCTTAACAAACTTCCTATCGAAGAGATTGCAATTCGTTGACAAAATTTTCTCAGTGAAGCACGGGTCAAGATCCCAACTGATCAAATGGCTGGATGTAATGGATGGTTTTCTCAAAATCGACTAGGTTTCCCAATTTGAAATTGACATTGAAACCCTAATTGGTCAAATGAAATGGACCATTTATTTAAAATCGACTGGATTACCTTAAAAAGGGAAACGAATCAAATGAATTGAGTGAAATTTAATAACTTACTCAAAATTGACCGGATCATCCTAAAAAAGGAACTTGATCAAATGAAACTGAATGAAATTGAGAATTTTATTCAAAATTGACCGGATCGTCCTAAAAAGGGTAAACTGGTCAAACAAATTGAATGGAAATTTGACAATTTACTCAAAATTGACCGGATCATCCTAAAAAAGAAATTGGTCAAATGAGTTGAATGAAATCGAGAATTTATTCAAAATTGACCGGATCGCCCTAAAAAAGGGTAAACTGGTCAAATGAATCGGACAATATTGATGATTTATCGAAAAATTGCCCTAACTAATCAAATGAATTGAATGAAATTGGTGATTTATTCAAAAATTGACTAGATTGCCCTAAAAATGAACAAATTAATAAAATGGACTGGATGAAATTGATGAATGAAATGGTCCAATGGATTGAATGGAATTGGGAGCTTATTAAAAAATCAAGCTATCCACTGGTAGTTTCAAAAATTTATTACAATGCATTAGTCTATGAGCCTTCTAAAATCAAATTTTGGCCTCAAATCACTTATTGTCTCAATAGCAAGGAATTATTTGTGAATTTCTTCAAATTAATGTCCTTTGCGCAAGGGATTTTTACCAACTTTGATAAATTGGCCAAAAAGTGATTATTAGACGCTCATATTCCAAGGATCGCTCTATGAAAATGATCGGATCTTACCTTACCTTGTGTGCTACCCCTTTGGATGGTACAAAATGTAAACGTGCAAGTCTCCTTGGATTAAGTATCCGAGACACAAGGTGGCTTATTCCTAACACGGGATCCCCTAAATGGCATTCCCTTTCTAGGGTTTATGCATGATGCCATTTATTAAAGCGGTAAAATGTGCAATTCGAAATGAAACGTGACCTAAGGAACCCTTTATTTGCCAGGGTAGGCCTAAAATGGTATGGCATTATTGATTTACGAATGAAATATACCGAAATTTCTAAACGTGCAATAGCCTATCTATAAGGGTAGGTCCTAAAAGAGGATCATGCCAGACCTCTTATTTCCTAACGTTTGTGAATGCAAAAGATAAGAAACAAAGAAACGTTAGTTCAATACATAATCACATAACACGTTGGACAATTAGATGATATAAAAAGCAACAAAGAATAAGGAAAGAGAGGTAGGACCCCTCCCCTCGTGAATAGTGTCCCTAATATGGTAAGGCAGACTCTACCCTAGGTAAACTACCATGGATGCATGAGGTATTGGCTCACTAATGCATCTAGACTCGATAAGGCTTCGGCTCCCAAGCCTTCAGACTTGGAAACCAAGGGTCATCAATCCCAAGGTTCCTTGTCGGTGGCTCGAGCGATTCCCCAGACGTTGCTACGCACACGTCGTGTCACGGCTACCTGTTTGGGTGAATCTAAAAAGAATCCTCAACTTTCGACTAAAAACTAATAGGTCATTAACCTAAAGTTTAAAGCGCAAGATCGAGTGACCCCTCGGATCATGCTACGCACACGTCGTGTCACGATCACACATCCAAGTGGGTCGCCTAATAATCCTAATAGGGTGGAGTGGCGTGACAAGCCACTAAAGAAAAATAAATGAAGGGTGAAAAAATTAAAGCGTATGCACGTATGCTAGTGTTCGTTTGGAGGGGAGGGATCAAGAACCAACGCGAGGTTCTAGGGTGACACACCCCCCCTAAATGCAATGCAGGCGCGAGATAAACAAGTAAACATACATCCAATCAACCAATCATACATTCGTGAGCGAGGGAGCAGTTTGAGACGTGTGCGAGGCCAAGGGGTCCTAAAAAGGGAAACTGCAACCCTAATATCCAAAATGCAATGCATAAAAGGGGTAGAAAAAGGAAAAAAAATGGCTAAATCAAATGCTTGGACCCACTTAGGAAGTCCCCAGTGGAGTCGCCAAGTTGTCGCGCCCCACTTTTTGATAATAGTGAAAGTAGTGTGCGTAGTGTGTGTGAACGTGTGTAGAAGTGAAAGCAAAGACTGTGGGATTGTAAAATGCGACGGTTTTGGTCAAGTAAAGTTCAAAAGGGTTTTATGTATGAAAAATGGAGTCGCCACTTGGTATAGAGTTAGGGTGTACCAAATCACCCAAAAATGATTTTTGTTTTTGAATGAAAAAGTACACAAACCCTTTTTGAAAACTTTTAGGTCTACGTAACCAAAGAAAGGGATCGGGGGTCACGTTTGGTAAGGGAGAAGGCAAAGGCGGAGCCTAAGGCACTCCCTTACCCTAGCCAAAGCTAGTTGCGTGACTTAGCCCCACGTTTCCTAATTTTCTACCCAAGGTATGTATCGCATGTTGGATATGACTAGATGAATGCGAAACGGAAAGGAAAATGCAAACCTAAATCTAAATGTCTCTTATGAGATTTTTAGTCCCAATCACATGGGTTTGTGATGGCCAATAGGAAGAATCTCATAGAGGTCATAGGAAAATGCAAATGAAGACTCAAATATGTGCGAGTGTGAAAATGTATGAAGGATGCAAAATGTAAAAAAAAGGTAAGTGCAAGTGTGCAAATGTGATAAAATAAAGGTGTTCGTGTGTAAATGGATGAAAAATAGAATAGTAGATACGTATAAGTGTAATTTTGAGTGCCATTTGTGAGGTGAGAAATAAATAAGCGATAAAAAGATGTTGAGAAAGTGTGGATTGAGAAAAATGAGAAAATGTGGTTAAAAGGTGAAGAGGTGATATAAAAAAGAATGCAAGTGTATGACCCTAAGGGGATGCATCAAGTCGGGCACCGGAAGGACTCCTAACTTTAAGACTTTGATTTTCCTTGGATTAGAAGGAAGAACTAGCGTGCTAAGGCTATTGAGTAGCCATACTCGCTCGTTTCCCTTATCGAAAGGGGGACTGTCAAGCAAATGTACCCTATAACTAGCATGAGGATGCAAAAAGCCTAAAATGAGGGGAAAAGGATTGGAGGAGCATGCCAAATGATAAAAACTAAGAAAAATGCATGAAATGTAGTGAACATGCAAGTATGCACTAATGAAAGGGGGACGGCCTATTGGATCTAGCGTTGGACTAGCCCTTTCTATGAATTCCTAACAGAATAATGAGCCACAACTAGCATTGGACTAGTGTGGTGACGTACATTCATCCACCACATTCATCCACGACTATAGAAAGCAAGTAGACATGTCAAACACTCATAAACACATAGCACATAACACTTAGCATGCTCGACTAGATGCAAGAACCTAATAAAGCAAATTAACACATAGCAACAAAAGCAAGCAATCAAGCTAATGAACCTATTACATTTGCTAGCTAGGCACACGCCTTCAATAGGTCTTCATCAAATGCTCCTCCAAGCCCTATCTATTACAAGCCAAGAGGTGTACACATACCCCATAAAAGAATAACTTAATTAAAAGCAAACGTAAATGAAATAAATGAAAGGAATTAAGGAAAAGCAAGGAAAGCAAAGTAGGCATGCGATTCTCACTTAGCACGTTGGGTCACATAGGAGAGACAAAAAAAAGATAAAAGAAGTTATACCTCCCTCGCGATGGTAATCAAATGAAGTAAAATGGCTTCAAAACAATAAAAAGGTCAAGGTACCACTTTATTTAAGAAAAATTAAAAGAAATGTGTAAAACAAAGCTCACTTGATCATAAAGTCCCTAAAGTCATGACTTAAGCGCAATTGAAACAAAGCATGGTAGTTAATTGAAGCAAACAAGCAATGAAGTTGCACAAATTAAAATTACCAAGGACCAAATTGATGAAAATTTTCAATTACTTGGGTCCTAGTGGAACAAGGAGAGACTTGGGGGTCAAACTGCAATTTTCAAAAAAAGATTTTCATGCAAAAGCATGCAAATGCTACGACCCAACTTTCTGCAACAAACAAACTCATTCCAGCGTGCTTTGTCTATGATTTCACCCTCAAATTTCAATCTCAAACTTTCGGCAAGCAAAGCTTTGAACTAACTCTAATCAAAACATGACTAAACACCTCATGGCAAGGCAATTCTTAGAAGTTTTTCATGTAAACAAAACACAGCTTTCGGCAAAAAACTGAAGCTACGTTCCTTCTCTTGCTTCTACTGTTTCTGCCGCAACTTCCTTCTCACTTTCAAAACACTAAGTTCAGGTTTGATCTCACACTTTAAACAAAAACATGATTTTGGCATCCAAACAAACAGAATCATGAAAAGAGATCATACAAATACTGAAATAAACTTCACGCAAAAGGCCTGGAGAAGCTTTTGATAACAAGAAAAACTGCTGCATTTTTTGCTTCCCCACGGGTACTTCAGATTTGACATCAAGTTTGATGAAAAACTTCTAAACCAAACCTACAAACCTTGAACTAAGCACTAAGACACATAACTTAAACATTCAAACAAGCAGGGAGTTAGGAAATTAAACCAACACCAAGGAACTTTTCATGCAAAAATGGTTTTAAACTTCAGCATTTCGCATGGCAGATTCGCTCTCAAATCGAAAACCAGCTTCAAGTTCTTATCATGCATGCAGGGGAATGACAAAACCAGAATGAGGAAATTTTCATGTAAAACTTCATACAAAAAAACAAACAAAACTTTCTGCCGAGAATTCCAGCAGCTAATGAAGCTTTCTGCAACAACCAAATGGACTTCAGCAGCTAAGGTAATCTATCCACAAAGCTTCATCCATGAAACCTTTAGCAAACAAACTTGCACTAACTCTAATTCAGCATGTCTAAACATCACTAAACCAAGCAATTCTTAAAAGAATTTCATGCAAGTTTCATGTAACATATGAGCATAAGGAAACAGAAAAAACAGGACAGCAAACGCAGTTATCTTTCTACCATTTTCTGCTGCGCATTCGTAGCTTGATAACAACCCAGAAAAATGACCAACATTATAAACAAAGCCCAAGCTTTATCAATTTCTCTATAACCATCATTGACATAAAATTGTGCATGCAAAAAGGTGAGGAATCCAGCTTCATGGGCTATTACGGGACAAAGGAAAAGCAGCATAAACATAAGAAAGAGATGCAGCTTTCTTTCATTCAACCGAGAACTCCAAGCTCATCTTAACAGAATGCAAATCTTAACAGAATGCAATGATAAAACACTTCATGGGCTAGATTAAGACAATAAAAATGACCCAAAACACAGATTTAACACCAGATGTTGTTCATGGCATCTCACTCAAGTATAGACAACCAAGAACAAGCAAAACAAAACGAGTCACAGCTTCAGCAAAACAAAGGAAAAGAGGCCGACATGTCCGAATTTGCTGTAACAAGTCAAAAAGATTCAATCTTGTTGCGGCAAGCTCTTAACCTAAGGACCCAAAAACAAAAGGCCAAAATCACAGAAGGAACCTCGACATCCAGTCATCAAAACATTGAACAAAATCCAGGCTCTTCACAGTCCCCTCATTTTAAACAGATTCACAGTGAATGCATACCAGAGAAAGCTTCAGTATTTCATGAATCCAGCGACTAAAAATAGGTAAAAGCTATTACCTTTACGTTTTTCAAAATCCAAATGGGAGCTAAGATGATCGATAGTAAGGGTTCTGATGCTGTTGCTCCTTCGTCCCCCCTTGCTGTTTCTCTGTCGATGCTTCACTAGCCGTCAACCTCAGAATTTTCTCAGTTGTGCTCTTTTGATGCCTTGCTTCCACCGTCGATTAGTCTCTCGGCTATTGTCTCACTCCCTAAACCTCAAAGTTCCGACTCTCTCTCGCTCTCCCAACCTAAGCACTCTCTCCCCCTGTTTCCTTTTTCAGCCGTCACTTTTTACTCCCCGTATGCTCTCTGCCCTCTCTAGTTTTGCCGTCAAAAGAACCTCCTCTCTCTTTTTTTTTTTTTGCTTTTTTTTTTCACACCGTCTCCCTCTGTCCATTTTTCTTTTTCTTTTCTCCAAATCTGCGGCCGTCCCTCATTCTTTGCGGCTGCTCACCTCTCTTTCTTTTTATACTAGACCTCTAAACCTAAACACCCAGCTATCCTCTGCTATATTTGCAGCCAAGGGCTGCCCGAAGCCCTTCCTTGCAAGCTGCGAAAAACGCAGCTTGCAAGTCGCGTATCATTCCTTTTTTTTTTAATAATAACTTAATTAAACAAAATATTGAAAATAATAAAAATAAATAACAAAACAATTTAATTAACATTTGATGAAAAATAAACTAGAACAACAAAGTGCAAATCCCATCTTTTCTTTTTTTCATTTTTCATTTTCATCATTTTCATCTTTTTTCTTTTTTTTTCAAAATAACTTAACAAAATAAACAAAATGCCAAAAGATTGAATTTAAAAGAAATAAACATATTTTTGTGAACAATTTTCTTTTTTTTTTCTCTTTTTTCGTTACAAATTTTATGTTAAAAGTCTTATAATAAAAATAAACAACTAAAAAGACAAAAAACGAATACAAAATAGAACTAAAATGAAACAATAGACAATAATAATCTAAAATGCTGAACAAACACTAGAAAATACCTAAAACAAAAATTATGAAATAAATAAATAATAATTATTACTAAAATAAAAATAAAAATAAAAATAAACTAAAAGTAAAATAAAACGGTTCAAAAATTTGGTGTCTACAGTTTGCCCCTCTTTGTCTGAGTTTTGGAAAAACTTGAGACAAAGAAGTAGACACCAAATGCTTACCTGTTATTCAGCTGCGAATGACTCGAAATATGGGGACTGACCCCTGACAGGAAATTTTAAAATCGGGACTGACCGGAGACAGAAAAATTTAAAATCGGGACTGACCCGAGACAAGAAATTTAAAACGGGATAGACCCGAATAGGAAATTTAAAACGGGATAGACCCGAACAAGAATTTAAAACGGGATAAACCCGAACAGGAAATTTAAAACGGGATAGACCCGAATAAAATGAAAATCAAGGGACTGGCCCGAATAAAATGAAAATCATGGGATTGACTCGAAAATCATGGGACTGACCCGAATAAAACGAAAATCATGGGGCTGACCCGAACAAGCTTTTAATCGTGGGACTGACCCAAATAAGTTTTAAATCATGGAACTGGCCCGAACAAAACGAAAATCATGGGACTGACCCGAATAAAATGAAAATCATGGGACTGACCCGAACAAGCTTTTAATCATGGGACTGACCCGAATAAGCTTTAAATCATGGGACTGGCCCGAACAAAACGAAAATCATGGGACTGGCCCGAATAAAACGAAAATCATGGGACTGGCCCGAATAAAACGAAAATCATGGGACTGACCCGAATAAAATGAAAATCATGGGACTGACCCGAATAAGCTTTAAATCATGGGACTGGCCCGAGCAAAACGAAAATCATGGGACTGGCCCGAATAAAACGAAAATCATGGGACTGACCCGAATAAAACGAAAATCATGGGACTGACCCAAACAAGCTTTTAATCATGGGAGTGACCCGAATAAGCTTTAAATCATGGGACTGGCCCGAACAAAACGAAAATCATGGGACTGGCCCGAATAAAATGAAAATCATGGGACTGACCCGAATAAAACGAAAATCATAGGACTGGCCCGAATAAAATGAAAAACAAAATGAAAATCATGGGACTGGCCCGAATAAAATGAAAATCATGGCCCGAATAAAATGAAAATCATGGGACTGACCCGAATAAAACGAAAATCATGGGACTGGCCCGAATAAAATAAAAATCATGGGATTGACCCAAATGAAATGAAAATCATGGGACTGGCCCGAATAAAACGAAAATCATGGGACTGGCCCGAATAAAGCTTAAAATCATGACTCCACTGGGGAAGTTTAAACAATGAATTGAGTTTTTACCTCGGGGTAGTTCAAATTTTGTACCAAGAGAGAGATTTGATCTCTGTGGCTGAAATGATAGCTGATGTTGTTTCTTATGATCAAGCTTTGCCAATAACATTAGCACTACGTTTTTGCTTGCTGTGGAGCTTTTCTGACATCGATTTAGGTGCGAAAAGGAGAGTGGCTGCTTTTGTTTGTAAATGCAACGTTCCTGCAAGAAAAGAAGAAATAATGGACTTGCCACCATCATTTGATCGAATTTGCCTTGAGAATCGCGTAAACATGAGTCTTGTGATGCTTTTGCCAACTTTTGCTGTGGCATCTGACTTGGTTGGATTTGTCACTTTCAAACTTTTCTGCTTTTCCCAAATTGACCGGGTATGCATTTTGCCATATTATGAAGCTTGTGTAACTGGCTTTGTTGAACCTTAACCCTTTTCAAAAAAAATGGCTGAATCCAAGTATGCTTCGAGTAAACCACAGGGATTGTTATTCACCAAAATTCAGTGACCAAGAATGATGTATGCAAGGTAACTTCACATGTCATGCAGGAATGAATATGCACGAGAATACAAACGTAACCATTTGTGTTTAAAGCCTACAAAATGCCATGAATGCAAGCAATTTGGAAAAATGAGCTTCCTAAAAAATGTATTTTGCAAAAGAATATTTTATAAAAATGACACAGCTTTTGGCCAACAAATGTCATGTTCAAATCTCTGGATATCTTTATTCTGGAATCCAACATTGGTAGAAGGATGACAAAAATGAGGAGAAATCCAAATGAACCAGGTCGCCAGCCGTTCCTCCTCGTGCTTGCTTGCTGTAAAAACCCTACCTTGGTGCCCTTTCGGGTTTTCACCAAGGTTGCCCCCACTCTTTTCTGTTTTGTTTTGTTTTTTTTCGTGTTTTTCTCTTTTCTTTCTTTTCCTCCTTTTCTTTTGAGGTGTCCTTTCGGGTTTTCTCCTAAGGAAGCAAATGGAAGAGCTCAACCATGATCGACTCAGAAATGTAAGTTGAAAAATTGCTGACATCAGTAAAATGCGCTTCCCTTATAGACTTAAGCGAAGGCATCATGGACATCACTTGTCAGTTGATTAGCAAACTTCCCAATAGGAATACAACAAGTGACGAAAGCCAGGACTTTGGGCTTTTGTAATGAGGTCAGGTGGGGTGTTTTCAAGAAAAGTTGAGGCTTGAAAGCAATTTGTGTTTATGAGAGGTGAAATAACCTGAAATTGCATCATTTTGAAATTATCTCCAATTTTTGAACAAAACCAAGGAAATTTGCCCCAGTCTGATTGGTTTTTTCTTTCTTTGCATTTTCATTGCATATTTCTCACTTTTGCATTTTTCTTCAAAACTAAATTTGCCCCAGTGTGGGGTTCTCTTTTCCTTTTCATCTCTCTTTCAAAATAAATTTGCCCCAGTATAGGGTTTTTTTTTCTTTCTAATCGTCTTTTTCAAAATGAATTTGCCCCAGTGTGGGGTTTGCAATTCTCAGGGGCTGCCAAACGAAAATTATTGTTCTGATAGCTCAAAGGGGATGACTAGGGATGAAATGTTTTGATCGAAAAGGAAGATGGCCTGACTTTTGCCTCGTCTCTTGCACGATTTCCTAGAAGAAATTTGCATAATCAAATAAAGAATTTCTTACACATGTCTGAGTTGATAAGTTGAGGGAATGTCTGTCCATCCATCTCTGCCAAAATGTGTGCTCCGCCAGACAATACTTTTTGAACAATGAATGACCCTTGCCAATTTGAAACAAATTCACCTTTGACTTCATCTTTCAATAGAAAAATCACTTTAGCATTTGATTCCTTTCTTTAAAGAATCGGTGGCGGATCTTTTTGTTATGAACACAGGCCATAAGTTTTGGCAACATTGGCTATGGCACATAGCATTCGACTGCTTTACATCAATCAGAATCAATCGTTGATGACGCTGCTTTAACCAATCAGCTTCCATCCTGGCAGGAAAGGGATTTTCTCAATGAAAGAATTTCTCAATGAAGGTTTTTCTCAATGAAGGCTTTCTCAAAGAAGGGTCTCCTCAATGAAGGCTTTCTCAAGGGAAGAATTTTCAACGAAGGGATTTTTAATGAAGGGATTTCCAATGTCTTTCTCAATGAAGGCTTTCTCGAGGAAGGGATTTTCAACGAAGGGATTTTTAATGAAGGGATTTTCAATGAAGGGTTTCATCAAATTCCAGAACAGTAATATTCAAAGGGTCAAACAACTTCACCTTTGGACATCTCAAAGAATTAACAAAAATTCAGGACAATAATCAAATAAACAAATAAAACAAATTGTGCATTTCATGAAACTCCAAATCAAAGCAGAAACAAGACAAAACTCAATTGCAAAAGATGCTTTCGTTAAGCTATTCACATATGCAAGAAAAAGTTTTCATGAACTTTAGTAAATAACAACCCTTAGATTGACTGAAACTCCCTTCGAGAGGGAAGATATTTGGCCATCCAAATTGTGCAAAGATCCTTCAGGATTTTCAAATTTCGTCATTGGAGGTGGATGCCTCGAAGGTATCCTGGTGCTTGGGAAAAGGGTTTGTACTTATACTCGGACCTTGTTCACCTTTTCCTCTTAGCACTATTTCCCCTGTCTCGATCATGTCTTGAACTTTGTGCTTAAGGGCTTTACAAGCAGCGGTTGAGTGACCAGGTGCTTCCGAATGATAGGCACAAGTAGACTGTGGATCGTATCCAGCTGGCATGCCATAAGGATATGATGGAGGGGGAATCATGCCTATTTTGCCGGCAACCTTCAATTGCTCATACAATTGGTCCAAAGGCCTGCCTAGGTTGGTGAAGGTCCGGGTGCGGCTTTGATTGTAGGTTTCAGTGGGTTGGGGATAGCTATAGGTAGGTCTATTTGGTGGAGGGAATTGTTGATTGTAGGGAGGTCGGGGTCGAACTTGTTGGAAGTTAGGTTGAGATATTTGAAAAGGGGCCATAGGCGAGTTGTTGTAGCTAGGGCGAGGTCGAGGATGAGTGGTATTTGTGTGATAAACAGGATGAGGGTTTGAATAGTAAGGGTAAGGGTTTGAGTAGGTATGGTATTGTCGAGGTCTGGGCTTTGAGATAGGGTTTCGATCCCAGACAAAAGCAGTTTTCCCCTCTTGTTTTTTGGATTGTTGCTTCTTCCCATTACTACCTTGGCTTTGCAAAGCATCCAACTGCGATTTGAGGGTAGACACATTAACAATCTTTCCAGCCTTCACGAAATCATCATATTCTTCAAGCTTATTGACAATAGCGGCAAACGAACATCCAGTCATGCGAAAAATTTCTTCAAAGTACGGCGGATCATGTGCCTTAATGAAAGTTCGTATGATTTCGTCCTCAGTCATTGGTGGCTCGACTTTTGCTGCTATTTTCCTCCACCTCTTGGCATAAGTCTTGTGATCTTTAGATGGCTTCCTCTTTGTCCCTTCCAACGTGGTTCGTGTTGGAGCCAGCTCGCAATTATACTCGTACTGCTTTACAAAAGCGTTGGACAAGTCAAGCCAGGTCTTCGCTTCTTCGGGTTTCAGCTTGGAATACCAGTCGAGTGCATCCCCCTCCAGACTTTCTGGGAATAGCCTCAAAGGCAGATTTTCATCATCTGTTGGCCTACCCAACTTGTTGGCGAACAATCGGAGGTGTGTCTTGGGATTGCCTGTCCCATCATACTTGTTAAACTTCAGAGTTTTGAACCCCTCAGGCAATTGCACATTCGGGAAAAGGCAAAGCTCATCGTAATCCAAGACTCCTTGTTTGTTCAACCCCTGACTTTTCCTCATAAACTCATCGAAACGATCCAGGCGTTTGAGCAGCTTTATATCAACGGGAGCGGAAGATTCCCCCATTTCTGGCTTGGTTTGAACAATATGGTCGGGTAGGAATGGCTCAGCAGCAGTGTGATAAAAAGTATGTAGCTCTGGTGGTATGTTTGAAGTAGCTTGGGGTTGTGGGCCTTGTATGTGAGTAGGAAAAAATGAAGGATTAGGAAGGTAAGTGTATGGCAAATGTATGGTGGGATATGTGAAAGTTCCTTCGGGTGGAATAGGGAAAGATGGAGTAACGGTGACTTGAGTTGAAGGGATGACAAATGGCTCTGGCTCAGCCTGCTTGACGGGTATAGGTTCAGGTTGAACTCCGCTGCTAATTAGCTCATCAATCAACTTCCTTTGGGTTGCCATCTCAGTAGCCATCTCACCGAACTTAGTAAGCATTTCAGTCAACTGAACCCCCAAACTCGCCGTCTCGGGTTGAGCGGTAGTAGTAGACCTATCCGACGGCTCCAGTTGTGAACTCATGTTTACACGAATCCTCTGAGCTTGACTACGGGATCGTGTTATGATGGGGCTTCGACGAGAAGTTATGTTTAAATATTACCTGAGAATTTTTGAAAAGATTGCCTTTAGATTTAACTCTCGCTTAGTTATTCCAATAAAAATAAAGAAAAAGAAAAGAAAAAAGCAAGAGTTAGTAGATATCCAGAAAATTCGGATGCATGTCCTATGGGGGAACCCTTTTTGTGCCAAGGGTAGGCCTAGCATGAAAATGCAATCCTCTGAGGTAGGCACTATACCATACCTGATGGATCTGATCAACTCATTGAGTGAAAAATAATTTTGAAAAATTTGGTCAACTGGAGCGACGAGAGACATAAGGATTGATCACTTTTGATCGATACAAGAATTTGCAAAAACGCACAGGTTTGAGCTTAACAAACTTCCTATCGAAGAGATTGCAATTCGTTGACAAAATTTTCTCAGTGAAGCACGGGTCAAGATCCCAACTGATCAAATGGCTGGATGTAATGGATGGTTTTCTCAAAATCGACTAGGTTTCCCAATTTGAAATTGACATTGAAACCCTAATTGGTCAAATGAAATGGACCATTTATTTAAAATCGACTGGATTACCTTAAAAAGGGAAACGAATCAAATGAATTGAGTGAAATTTAATAACTTACTCAAAATTGACCGGATCATCCTAAAAAAGGAACTTGATCAAATGAAACTGAATGAAATTGAGAATTTTATTCAAAATTGACCGGATCGTCCTAAAAAGGGTAAACTGGTCAAACAAATTGAATGGAAATTTGACAATTTACTCAAAATTGACCGGATCATCCTAAAAAAGAAATTGGTCAAATGAGTTGAATGAAATCGAGAATTTATTCAAAATTGACCGGATCGCCCTAAAAAAGGGTAAACTGGTCAAATGAATCGGACAATATTGATGATTTATCGAAAAATTGCCCTAACTAATCAAATGAATTGAATGAAATTGGTGATTTATTCAAAAATTGACTAGATTGCCCTAAAAATGAACAAATTAATAAAATGGACTGGATGAAATTGATGAATGAAATGGTCCAATGGATTGAATGGAATTGGGAGCTTATTAAAAAATCAAGCTATCCACTGGTAGTTTCAAAAATTTATTACAATGCATTAGTCTATGAGCCTTCTAAAATCAAATTTTGGCCTCAAATCACTTATTGTCTCAATAGCAAGGAATTATTTGTGAATTTCTTCAAATTAATGTCCTTTGCGCAAGGGATTTTTACCAACTTTGATAAATTGGCCAAAAAGTGATTATTAGATGCTCATATTCCAAGGATCGCTCTATGAAAATGATCGGATCTTACCTTACCTTGTGTGCTACCCCTTTGGATGGTACAAAATGTAAACGTGCAAGTCTCCTTGGATTAAGTATCCGAGACACAAGGTGGCTTATTCCTAACACGGGATCCCCTAAATGGCATTCCCTTTCTAGGGTTTATGCATGATGCCATTTATTAAAGCGGTAAAATGTGCAATTCGAAATGAAACGTGACCTAAGGAACCCTTTATTTGCCAGGGTAGGCCTAAAATGGTATGGCATTATTGATTTACGAATGAAATATACCGAAATTTCTAAACGTGCAATAGCCTATCTATAAGGGTAGGTCCTAAAAGAGGATCATGCCAGACCTCTTATTTCCTAACGTTTGTGAATGCAAAAGATAAGAAACAAAGAAACGTTAGTTCAATACATAATCACATAACACGTTGGACAATTAGATGATATAAAAAGCAACAAAGAATAAGGAAAGAGAGGTAGGACCCCTCCCCTCGTGAATAGTGTCCCTAATATGGTAAGGCAGACTCTACCCTAGGTAAACTACCATGGATGCATGAGGTATTGGCTCACTAATGCATCTAGACTCGATAAGGCTTCGGCTCCCAAGCCTTCAGACTTGGAAACCAAGGGTCATCAATCCCAAGGTTCCTTGTCGGTGGCTCGAGCAATTCCCCAGACGTTGCTACGCACACGTCGTGTCACGGCTACCCGTCTGGGCGAATCTAAAAAGAATCCTCAACTTTCGACTAAAAACTAATAGGTCATTAACCTAAAGTTTAAAGCGCAAGATCGAGTGACCCCTCGGATCATGCTACGCACACGTCGTGTCACGATCACACATCCAAGTGGGTCGCCTAATAATCCTAATAGGGTGGAGTGGCGTGACAAGCCACTAAAGAAAAATAAATGAAGGGTGAAAAAATTAAAGCGTATGCACGTATGCTAGTGTTCGTTTGGAGGGGAGGGATCAAGAACCAACGCGAGGTTCTAGGGTGACACACCCCCCTAAATGCAATGCAGGCGCGAGATAAACAAGTAAACATATATCCAATCAACCAATCATACATTCGTGAGCGAGGGAGCAGTTTGAGACGTGTGCGAGGCCAAGGGGTCCTAAAAAGGGAAAATACAACCCTAATATCCAAAATGCAATGCATAAAAGGGGTAGAAAAAGGAAAAAAAATGGCTAAATCAAATGCTTGGACCCACTTAGGAAGTCCCCAGTGGAGTCGCCAAGTTGTCGCGCCCCACTTTTTGATAATAGTGAAAGTAGTGTGCGTAGTGTGTGTGAACGTGTGTAGAAGTGAAAGCAAAGACCGTGGGATTGTAAAATGCGACGGTTTTGGTCAAGTAAAGTTCAAAAGGGTTTTATGTATGAAAAATGGAGTCGCCACTTGGTATAGAGTTAGGGTGTACCAATCACCCAAAAATGATTTTTGTTTTTGAATTAAAAAGTAAACAAACCCTTTTTGAAAACTTTTAGGTCTACGTAACCAAAGAAAGGGATCGGGGGTCACGTTTGGTAAGGGAGAAGGCAAAGGCGGAGCCTAAGGCACTCCCTTACCCTAGCCAAAGCTAGTTGCGTGACTTAGCCCCACGTTTCCTAATTTTCTACCCAAGGTATGTATCGCATGTTGGATATGACTAGATGAATGCGAAACGGAAAGGAAAATGCAAACCTAAATCTAAATGTCTCTTATGAGATTTTTAGTCCCAATCACATGGGTTTGTGATGGCCAATAGGAAGAATCTCATAGAGGTCATAGGAAAATGCAAATGAAGACTCAAATATGTGCGAGTGTGAAAATGTATGAAGGATGCAAAATGTAAAAAAAAGGTAAGTGCAAGTGTGCAAATGTGATAAAATAAAGGTGTTCGTGTGTAAATGGATGAAAAATAAAATAGTAGATACGTATAAGTGTAATTTTGAGTGCCATTTGTGAGGTGAGAAATAAATAAGTGATAAAAAGATGTTGAGAAAGTGTGGATTGAGAAAAATGAGAAAATGTGGTTAAAAGGTGAAGAGGTGATATAAAAAAGAATGCAAGTGTATGACCCTAAGGGGATGCATCAAGTCGGGCACGGGAAGGACTCCTAACTTTACGACTTTGATTTCCCTTGGATTAGAAGGAAGAACTAGCGTGCTAAGGCTATTGAGTAGCCACACTCGCTCGTTTCTCTTATCGAAAGGGGGACTGTCAAGCAAATGTACCCTATAACTAGCATGAGGATGCAAAAAGCCTAAAATGAGGGGAAAAGGATTGGAGGAGCATGCCAAATGATAAAAACTAAGAAAAATGCATGAAATGTAGTGAACATGCAAGTATGCACTAATGAAAGAGGGACGGCCTATTGGATCTAGCGTTGGACTAACCCTTTCTATGAATTCCTAACAAAATAATGAGCCACAACTAGCATTGGACTAGTGTGGTGACGTACATTCATCCATCACATTCATCCACGACTATAGAAAGCAAGTAGACATGTCAAACACTCATAAACACATAGCACATAACACTTAACATGCTCGACTAGATGCAAGAACCTAATAAAGCAAATTAACACATAGCAACAAAAGCAAGCAATCAAGCTAATGAACCTATTACATTTGCTAGCTAGGCACACGCCTTCAATAGGTCTTCATCAAATGCTCCTCCAAGCCCTATCTATTACAAGCCAAGAGGTGTACACATACCCCATAAAAGAATAACTTAATTAAAAGCAAAAGTAAATGAAATAAATGAAAGGAATTAAGGAAAAGCAAGGAAAGCAAAGTAGGCATGCGATTCTCACTTAGCACGTTGGGTCACATAGGAGAGACAAATAAAGATAAAAGAAGTTATACCTCCCTCACGATGGTAATCAAATGAAGTAAAATGGCTTCAAAACAATAAAAAGGTCAAGGTACCACTTTATTTAAGAAAAATTAAAAGAAATGTACAAAACAAAGCTCACTTGATCATAAAGTCCCTAAAGTCATGACTTAAGCGCAATTGAAACAAAGCATGGTAGTTAATTGAAGCAAACAAGCAATGAAGTTGCACAAATTAAAATTACTAAGGACCAAATTGATGAAAATTTTCAATTACTTGGGTCCTAGTGGAACAAGGAGAGACTTGGGGGTCAAACTGCAATTTTCAGAAAAAGATTTTCATGCAAAAGCATGCAAATGCTACGACCCAACTTTCTGCAACAAACAAACTCATTCCAGCGTGCTTTGTCTATGATTTCACCCTCAAATTTCAATCACAAACTTTCGGCAAGCAAAGCTTTGAACTAACTCTAATCAAAACATGACTAAACACCTCATGGCAAGGCAATTCTTAGAAGTTTTTCATGTAAACAAAACACAGGTCTCGGCAAAAAACTGAAGCTACGTTCCTTCTCTTGCTTCTACTGTTTCTGCCGCAACTTCCTTCCCACTTTCAAAACACTAAGTTCAGGTTTGATCTCACACTTTAAACAAAAACATGATTTTGGCATCCAAACAAACAGAATCATGAAAAGAGATCATACAAATACTGAAATAAACTTCACGCAAAAGGCCTGGAGAAGCTTTTGATAGCAAGAAAAACTGCTGCATTTTTTGCTTCCCCACGGGTACTTCAGATTTGACATCAAGTTTGATCAAAAACTTCTAAACCAAACCTACAAACCTTGAACTAAGCACTAAGACATAACTTAAACATTCAAACAAGCAGGGAGTTAGGAAATTAAACCAACACCAAGGAACTTTTCATGCAAAAATGGTTTTAAACTTCAGCATTTCGCATGGCAGATTCGCTCTCAAATCGAAAACCAGCTTCAAGTTCTTATCATGCATGCAGGGGAATGACAAAACTAGAATGAGGAAATTTTCATGCAAAACTTCATACAGAAAAACAAACAAAACTTTCTGCCGAGAATTCCAGCAGCTAATGAAGCTTTCTGCAACAACCAAATGGACTTCAGTAGCTAAGGTAATCTATCCACAAAGCTTCATCCATGAAACCTTTAGCAAACAAACTTGCACTAACTCTAATTCAGCATGTCTAAACATCACTAAACCAAGCAATTCTTAAAAGAATTTCATGCAAGTTTCATGTAACATATGAGCATAAGGAAACAGAAAAAACAGGACAGCAAACGCAGTTTTCTTTCTACCATTTTCTGCTGCGCACTCGTAGCTTGATAACAACCCAGAAAAATGACCAACATTATAAACAAAGCCCAAGCTTTATCAATTTCTCTATAACCATCATTGACATAAAATTGTGCATGCAAACAAGGTGAGGAATCCAGCTTCATGGGCTGTTACGGGACAAAGGAAAAGCAGCATAAACATAAGAAAGAGATGCAGCTTTCTTTCATTCAACCGAGAACTCCAAGCTCATCTTAACAGAATGCAATGATAAAACACTTCATGGGCTAGATTAAGACAATAAAAATGACCCAAAACACAGATTTAACACCAGATGTTGTTCATGGCATCTCACTCAAGTATAGACAACCAAGAACAAGCAAAACAAAACGAGTCACAGCTTCAGCAAAACAAAGGAAAAGAGGCCGACATGTCCGAATTTGCTGCAACAAGTCAAAAAGATTCAATCTTGTTGCGGCAAGCTCTTAACCTAAGGACCCAAAAACAAAAGGCCAAAATCACAGAAGGAACCTCGACATCCAGTCATCAAAACATTGAACAAAATCCAGGCTCTTCACAGTCCCCTCATTTTAAACAGATTCACAGTGAATGCATACCAGAGAAAGCTTCAGTATTTCATGAATCCAGCGACTAAAAATAGGTAAAAGCTATTACCTTTACGTTTTTCAAAATCCAAATGGGAGCTAAGATGATCGATAGTAAGGGTTCTGATGCTGCTGCTCCTTCGTCCCCCCCTTGCTGTTTCTCTGTCGATGCTTCACTAGCCGTCAACCTCAGAATTTTCTCAGTTGTGCTCTTTTGATGCCTTGCTTCCATCGTCGATTAGTCTCTCGGCTATTGTCTCACTCCCTAAACCTCAAAGTTCCGACTCTCTCTCGCTCTCCCAACCTAAGCACTCTCTCCCCCTGTTTCCTTTTTCAGCCGTCACTTTTTACTCCCCGTATGCTCTCTGCCCTCTCTAGTTTTGCCGTCAAAAGAACCTCCTCTCTCTTTTTTTTTTTTTTTTGCTTTTTTTTTTCACGCCGTCTCCCTCTGTCCAGTTTTCTTTTTCTTTTCTCCAAATCTGCGGCCGTCCCTCCTTCTTTGCGGCTGCTCACCTCTCTTTCTTTTTATACTAGACCTCTAAACCTAAACACCCAGCTATCCTCTGCTATATTTGCAGCCAAGGGCTGCCCGAAGCCCTTCCTTGCAAGCTGCGAAAAACGCAGCTTGCAAGTCGCGTATCATTCCTTTTTTTTTAATAATAACTTAATTAAACAAAATATTGAAAATAATAAAAATAAATAACAAAACAATTTAATTAACATTTGATGAAAAATAAACTAGAACAACAAAGTGCAAATCCGATCTTTTCTTTTTTTCATTTTCCATTTTCATCATTTTCCTTTTTTTTCTTTTTTTTTTCAAAATAACTTAACAAAATAAACAAAATGCCAAAAGATTGAATTTAAAAGAAATAAACATATTTTTGTGAACAATTTTCTTTTTTTCTCTTTTTTCGTTACAAATTTTATGTTAAAAGTCTTATAATAAAAATAAACAACTAAAAAGACAAAAAACGAATACAAAATAGAACTAAAATGAAACAATAGACAATAATAATCTAAAATGCTGAACAAACACTAGAAAATACCTAAAAGAAAAATTATGAAATTAATAAATAATAATTATTACTAAAATAAAAATCAAAATCAAAATAAAAATAAACTAAAAGTAAAATAAAACGGTTCAAAAATTTGGTGTCTACAGTTAGAAGTTATAATAATAAGTTAGTGATTAGGAGGTAAAAACCCTAGTATACGCGATTTAAGAAAAATCGGTTCACACCGACGGGTATCGATCACTACCGATTGAACCCACCACTTGACCACCACTTTCTTACCACCACATACCCTTGATATTTGTACAAACTACCCCCCTCATCCTCAGCCATGTGACCAAAATATGTGGCCAAAATGCAAGGAAAAGAAAGAGAATTTTGCATGGCTTTGGTGGTGACAAGTGTCACCCACCTATGGCTCTTTGATTAATTTTTTTTTCTTGCCTTTTATCCCTCATTTCAGCTCATTTTCTTTCATTTCCTTCTGTTTTGGTCGAGCAAGGGAGAGAGAGAGAGAGCAAGAGAAAAAAAACCTTCAATCCATCTTTAATCCAACCATTTGAGTGCAACCAAGGAAAAACTAAACCGATTGATTGTTAGTTTGGAAGCTTGGGAAGCTAAGGGAACAAAAAATTTCAAGGAATAGTGGAGGATCACTCTCTGCAAGGCTTTGTCTTGAGGTATATTGGCTGATCACCCTTTCTTTCTCCATTAATCATAATCAAGTTGGCTGTTAAGCTTAGAATTGATCTAGTGATACCTATTTTCAAGTGGTTGTGATGATTAGAGGATTGTAATTTGAGCTAGGGTTTTGATTTAGTTGCTTATAATTCCTGTTGGTTAGGTGCTATATGGTGTATATATGTGGTATATAATCTTGTAAAGGGAAAAGTAGTGGTGGTTTCAAGGTAGAAATGTGATTTATAGCTTGAAGGTATCCAAATTCCAGATTTCTGGAAAATTGTACCTCAGTTCTGCCCGATTCTATTTCATCATGTTAGAGGCCGAATTAGGCTTAGCACAAAAAATGAAAGTTGTAGAGAATAGTGTTTTATAGTTGCCTACAAAATTTCAGCCTAATCAGAACAATGTATCCTATAAAAAGACCAAAATACCCTCACTGCCCTGGGATGCATCTAGTGATCCGTTTTAGACAGTTCATCCCATTCGACCGTGTCTGTTCACTATGATCCATGCTGTTTTAGCCATTTACCAAAACATGAAAGTTGTATTAATTTGTCTTAGCTTTTCAACGCCTCTAAGAACGCCTTAAACGGACTTTGGTAGCCTGAGATATGTCCATTTAAATGTAGTACGGTTAATTAGCCGATTAGTTGGATTTTGGTTCTGTAAATTGGGAATTTGACTGGGTTACACTGGAATTTGGACTAAGTGGTCTTCATCAAAATTGTAGCCCTATGTCTTAGCTTCGAAACGGCATAAATTACACCCCAATCTAATAAGCATAGCCTCAGATGTGTTCATTCCGTAAGAACCCGTCAAATCTGTCTTTTGTTAAACTTCATTTCCGCACTTGTTATTAGTTTGATTTTTGTCCTTGTATTGTCTTGAGCCTATGGAACGGCTATTGAAATGAATTTGTGTTGTGTGTAAACTTGGGTTTGATTGAGGAAAAGAATGAAGCCATAAATGGTTGGAAATAGGAAAATACAAAGGGCATGCTGCCCAAATTTACGCTTGAGGACTAGAGAAATATACTTGCGACTTGAGTAAAGTTGGTAAATGAATATCGCTTGAACCATCTAGGATATTTGCATCTTCTTTTACCGAGGTATATCAGTAAGGACATGGCCGAACTTGTACCCTTGAGAATTACAATCATGACTATTAGGAATACGTTTTCCTTGTACTTTCGACTCAAATGGCATTTCCAAATATAAATGTTACAAAGTTATATAGTTTGAAAAACGAGCGAGTGTTTCACGAATATTCTCCAAGTGAATTTCCATTTCTTGATTTTTATTGAACGAAACGTCTAAGTTTCGAATCTTAGTCATGTTTCAAAATTCTCAAACTAAGTTTTATCGCAGATTTGGACTCCGAACCCGGAGTACAACCTGAAAGTGACCAGTAAAGGCACTGTATCTTTTGGTGAGTGTTTTCAAATACCGAATTGAACTTGATACTTGAATTTGATACGTGACCAATATGATTACATGTTATATACGTGAATTGTTAGGGCGAGAGTGTACTTTATCGCACTTGCCCTTACGTGATATATACTTGTTTATTGTTGCAATTGATTTGATATACTTGTTTATGAGGTGCGCACTTCCTGAAATTCCAGAAACCCTGAGGCAAGTTACTCGAGTTGAGCCGGCAAGAGCTTGGTCGATTGGGTAACAAACCCTGGGTCTCTTGATTGTCGAGTGGAGTGATATCTCCTCGACTAATCGGTATATTTGAGTATTACCACCAGTGTTTATTGAGGATTTTGGGGCCAGTAGGGGGTGTGAATAGTGGATGGAGAGTCGTTTAAGTGGTGCTCTACTGGATTGGTTACTTACTTGAAGGTTGACGGAGTGTCAACTATTACTTGATCAAGCTCTGGTGATGCGATGGGAATTTGGCTCCTGAGAGCCATCCGTATCCTTATACTTTGGAATGATTATCGTTTATTGGATTATTGATTCTTCTGAAAAACTTTTACACTCGCTCACTTTAAAATTTGCTACTTGAATTGTTATTGTCCACTCTTATGAACTTTTGATGCCATTAACTTGCTACGCTGATATTTGTACTTTCAAATGGTCAATTTGTTATTTGGAATCTCACTGGCATTTTAGCTCATTCCACGCCATTTGTTTTCCTTACAGGGGGTACGAGTGAGGCATGAGACATGTACAGACTAGCGTAGTCTAGTTGTTTTGAGTTTTTCTTTTGTACTCACGCTAGTACCCGACTAGGGTTGATTGTACTCGAAATGTAAACACTTTGAAGTTTTTTTTTTTGGCATGTAGAAACTTTGTATCTGGATTTGAGCATCAATGTATATATTAAGTTGAAGTGGATATGTTACTCATTTTCTATGGATGCACGTTATTTTGCTTGAGGTATGAATGAGTGTGTGAGTGAGTCCTGGCGAGAGTTAGGCAGGCGGTCCGCCGAACCCTTTGGTTTGCCTTAGGGGAAGGTGGGGCCGTCACAAATTTTCTCCGTTTGCTGCCATTAATGTTTCATTTGTTCTTTCACAGTATTTAGTGGGAATTATTCCTTCTTTTATACAGTTTGAATCTATTCCACTATCTAATAAAGCTACACATGTTTCTTTAAAATCTTCTACTATTATTGTGACCAAAGCATACCACTTTTGAAATGTCATTTTTTCTATTATATTTAGATATTGTTGTTCATTGTGAGAACCCAAAAATTTTCACATTTTCTAGGCATTATTTTATTTTTGCCTATATTTTTATTCTTGCCTTTAAAATATTAAAGTTTCTATGCATTTTTATAAGTAAGTACAGTTTTAAAATCATTCTCATAGTATGAGTTAGTTTATGTTAAATTTGAAACGCATTATAGACGTGGGACCCGCTAGTGCGATATAATTTTTGTGCTTAAGTGATTTTTGTGTTAAGTGTTATTATTTTACAAGGTGTTAGGAAATGATTAGAGGTTAGCTAGATAAATGAATCATTGGGAGTGAGAAGATAAGTTTAAAACATTCAAGGTGCCATATGTCGCAAACCAGTTGGAGGATGGCTTTTGACTTACTATTCATCACCTTTACTAAAACCAATTTTTGACCAAATTTCTCTCATATTTTATTGTCTTGGCCAGCTGCTCTTGAGGAGAAAACAAAAGAGTGAGCTCTTCAATTTTAGCTTCCAAACTTGCTCAAATCTTGTGTTCTAGCCAACCAAACTTAAATTTACTCCATACAAGTGATCACTAGGAAAGCTTAAGGGTGTTGGTGGATTAATTTTGGAGGAGGAAGAACTAAACTACCATCTTTCTTGAAGTGTCAAGGTACCTTGTTTGGAAACTTTCTCTTTAATTATAAGGATCGAAAATAACCTAAGAGGAGGGTGAATTAGGTTATCTAAAAAAACTAGCCAAGATATGAGTCACTTTTTCTAGAACTTTCTTTCTTTTTCTAAAGGACCTCACAAAGAAACAATTAATGGACTAACACAAATAATTTGTGAGTAAAAGAAATAAACAATATATATTGCAAGACAGTAAGTAAAAGGATAGAATGGCAGACCAAGTTTCAAACTTGACTTAAGTTTGAATATCACTTTATATACCAAGTTTTTTCAAGTTGATCAACTTACAATCAATCTCTTGTGTACAAAGGAAGGATCATTTCCTCCTTGCCTCAAGTCTCACTCAATCAAGCAAGGAAATTTTACAATCACTCAGATAACCCTCACAAAGTTACACTATTGAAAAAACTGAATCACACTTGAAAAGCTAAAAGAAGATTACACAACTAAGAGTACAAATCTTCTTTTTGGAGTATTCTTACACTTGAGTCACTCAAGATTTGATGTAGACTTAATGTGTAAAATTATTTTGAAGTAGTTGACTATTCTCTATTTATAGGAGACCAAAAAATTCTTCAATTAATTCTGTCAATGGATAGAAGGCAGTTGAAAAGTCAGCTAACCATTGGTGATGTCGGACAGCCGATACTATGATTTTCTGCGTCCGAACGAAAATAATGAGTTCAATATATTTTCTTTAGATTCTTAGGACGTTCGGTCCTTTCACAATATACGTCCAAATGTAAACTTGCAAATCTTTCTTCATTTCTTTCGAACGTCCAGTGCTCTCAGTGCATTGCGTCCGAAGTATCGCAATATTTATCGGACGTCCGGTACTAAGGTATTGTGTGTCCGATCGAGATCAGTGATCATAGAAGACTTGGCTTATTATCTTCGAACGTCTAAGTGTGAGTTCTTCATGCATCCAAAGTTACTCGATGGTTGTCGGCCGTCCGATATGGTCCTTTTGTGCGTCCAACAGCTATTTCAGCAATTTGTCAATCTTTGATCCTGTTTTGGCTTCAAGTCTTTGACCTTGTTTTTGTTCTAATTCCTAAAACAATCTCTTCAAAGATTATTAGTAACATCCAATTGTTTTGTAATCATCAAAAGTTATGGATTGAGATATACAATCTCTCCCTTTTTGATGATGACAAAACATTGGATGGAGCAAAAAAAGATTTAGAATTTTGATTGCAGTTCCCCCTTTGGATAATGTGAGAGTATACGTAACTCCCCCTCAAACCGACTCCTCCTTACTTATAGATTTCATATCAAGAGTATTCGCAACTCCCCCTCACTTATAAGATCCATATCCATTTTCTCCCCTTTTTGTCATTATAAAACAGTTATATGATCAATAGTTATATCAAACAGATTTGTCAATATTCAATAGGAATTATCAATCAGACGAAACATATCCAACAATATCAGCAACAGTATCAACATCCATCCAAAATCAGCAAAATCCAAACAGGCAGTAATCAGCAAAAATCAACCAGAATCATTCACAGCAAAGGATAAAGACATCCATTCATAGAAGAAACATCATACAAAAATTTAACAGAGTAGCACCAGTTTTACAGAACAAAAGAGGAATATGATCCTTAATACATAGCATACTAAAGGTTTTTCGGTGCAAAAGATGAACTATTATCCTAATGATGAAGTGCAATGCCTAGATGGTGATTTTAGACGATCCAAACCTTCTCCTGGTTAGACGAAACTGCTCAGGATCCACTTGGTCTTCTTCCTCAGTCTCTTCATCATCATTTTCAGTTGCTTCCTCAGTTACTGGAGCCTTGCCTTTATCTTTGAGCTGAGATGCTTCTGGAGTGGCTTCAGTACTAGGAGTATGCTCTGTGAGCTGAGGTCTTGGCTCTTTTTGATGAGCGTTTTCATTGAATTCTGGGATTGGAGGCACAAGGAGATTCTATTTTTCAATAAAAATAGACTGCTGGACAGGGAACATGGTCAGCATAAGACCATCTTCAATGAGCAGAACATGCTGTTTGAGATCCTCAAACAAGGAGATGACCTCAAAATTGGAAGAGAGTGACTTGTTGGCTGATTTTCTAGGATGGATGGTGAATGGAGAGACATACATGGACTGATCAAGAGGAGTCCTAGGAGAAACAGGGGTTTCGTGAAGATTCTTTTTCCTAATCTCTGCAACTATCTCCTTATAACACCAATGGTTCTCGAAAAATTTTAGAATCTTTCTTTCAAAATATGCTTGTGAGAAAACTGTTGAGACACTATTTTTGGGTGATTTTTCAGTAAAAGGGATTTTAAAATGGGCAAAGATAGGAGTCATAAATTTTTCATAAGAGAGCTTCCTACGACTATCAGTGCTAATCTTGTGCAGAAATTTGCACATCACAAACCCAAAGTCAATTCTGATTTTTTCAACTAAATAGTAAAATAGATAAAGCTCCATTTTGTTCCCATCAGTTCTGTGGCTATCAGTGGGCACCAACAGATTTGAAATGATGGTAAAAGTGATCAAGTTCTGAGGGCTAAAATCTTCTAATCTTGCCTCAACAGGAGTGTTGAAGTGCGATCGAAAATAGGTCATGAGTTTAGCAACGTGAAAATGATGATACGTGGAAGGATATTCCTCATATGAAAAGAAATTTGTAACTTTTCCTTTAAAACCATCTTCAATACTTGTTTTCAGAATAGAGTTCACAATGTCAGGAGTTAACGTGATGTCTACAGAGTTGACTTTAGAGATGAGTTCTGTGTGTGAATTACTCTTTCTGAGATTTGTAAAGAATTGATGAAACATATCAGGGTAAAAAGCATTGGGGATAGACAGAATATGAACCCATTTTTGGAACTCAAAAAGTTTAATGATAGGTTCGAGGTCAAGCTTACGAAATTCAAAAGGAGAAATAGTCCTTTGAGTGATAAATCCCTTTTGTGAGACTAATTCAAATCTGTCTCTGGCCTTATCATCAATGAAATTTGGCAGAGGAGTAGGTTCCTTGTGACAGCCCCACCTTCCTCTAAGGCGAACCAAAGGGGTTAGCGGACTGCCTGCCTAGCTCTCGCCAGGACTAACGGTGCAGATTAGAGCTATCTAATGCGTTCCGAAACTTACCAACGAGCGTAAGCAAGTCAAAATGGCAAAATAACCCAAAATAAGAAAAATGAAATCCGGAGTCGGCCATGATAGTAACCGACCCGTCAGAACCCAACCGAAAGAGCACGCAAACATTCACATCTTGAAACTTAGCATTTACAAGCCAAAGTGGCATACAAAAGATTTCCAAAGTGGATACATGTCTAGTTTGCCAAATCAAAAGAGAAAACGCCCCAAAAATACACTTAGGGTTTTAATACATGAGCTATACAAAAGATATGTTCAACTAGCTCGATTTGGCAGCCATTTGTCAAATCCAGACCAAAAGGGTTTATTTTCCTGTAAGGAAAACAAAAGGAACAGAATGGGGTGAGCTTGCGCTCAATGAGGTACCAAACAGATAGCATTAAAATCATGGCATTTCACATTTAACAAATCAGATACACATGCCAGATGTAAAGTAAAGTAACTAATGATTCACATAGGAAGGATACAGGTGGCTCTCAGGAGCCAAATTTCCAATGCAGTACTTGATCCAAACCGGTTGACTCTCCGTCAACGTATATAGAACCAACGCGTCCGTAGACCCACTTCGCACCGAATTCCGTCCACCAAACACCCCTTTACCGGGCCTGCTCACCTCAAACGAACAAAATGGTAATACTCGAGTATACCTGGAATCAAGGGTCTCAATACCCAAAATCTCCGAACAGACTACCGTGGTTCGTTATCTAATTGTCCAGGCCCTTGCCGGCCCGACTCGAATAACTTAGCCACAGGACTGAGCTCATAGGTCATGGAAATCCGAACAGATGCAGACACAGATAACAGATTCAAATTTTGCATAGTAAATTGGCATATGAACAGACAAGAGAACGAGTATGATAAAGTACACCCTCGTCTCAAACAAATAAACAGATTGCAGAGTAGAAATCAAGTCAAACAGCAATGGAGGGGAGTGGTACACTCACCGGCTCAACTTCAAAAGTTTTCACTTCAGATTGGCCGTAATCGCCAAGAAACCCTAAAATAATCAAAATAAACCAATTGAAGGTTTCACTTCCAGAATCGAGTAAACAGAATGCACATGTGAGGCTCGACTACACGTCGTACGCCTTGCCAAATAAATACTAATGCAAGGGTGGAAAACATGATTTTCTTGGAAACGAAAAGGTAACATGAAGACCTAGGCGCAAACAACCCAAAAGCCCTTTGCTCAAATCACAAGTAAATCCAACTAGCCTTCAAGTAAAATTTCGGCAGCATATCCCATAAATTTCTTATTTTTCCAGCCATTAAGGCTTCATTATTTTCTCGAATTAGTCCCAACATCTCACACAAAATTCATCTCATTTCCCAAAAGCCGTTCACTAGGCTCAAAGTAGTACAAGTACAAAAGTTAGCTAGGAAATGACCGGAATGAAAGTAAGCCTTAAAACATGCAAACAAGTACAAGGAGACTCGATAACGAGTCATAAACCAATGCCAAATATGACCCCAATAGAGTTTCATAAGCATATACAAATATTAGAGAAAACCAGAAAATTCGGAAATGCAATTAGCTTTGGCCTTGAAAAAAACAGTTTTTGACCTCTTTTTGCGGTAATGGCACCAAATGCCCTAGAATTATCGGATGAAGGTATAAGACCTACCATTTCGAAGCTAAAAGATAGAGCTACAACATCACAGAAGGTCACTCAACCCAGTTTTGAGTGCAAACAGGTCAAAAATGCTAGATACCACATAAAAAATGTAAAACAGATTCACCAAAACGCATTCTAGCAGAAACATCATAACTCAGGCTCTACAAGTCCAAATCCAGAAATTCCAAAACCAGCTGAAAGCTAAGCAATAGGGCTAAATTTCATCAGAAGGCCTCAACAACTCATTCGGAAGCAATCCAGACCAAAACAACCAATTACAGAAGCAAATCCCAATTTCGGGTAAAACCAGAATAGCAATAGTAATTTCGACTTATCTCATTCTACACTACTCCGATTGACCTGAAATTTTGTAGGCACCTATAAAATATCATTTCCTAAAACTTTCATGTTTTGAGCTAAGGCCAATTCGGCCTCTATCTGTGACCTAAAATTTCGGACAGAATGAAGAACCAAAGAACCCTAATTTTCCAGATTTCTTCCAAAACAGAAATTACTTGCAATCTTCCACTTTTTCCACCTTCTAGAATCATTATATACCATTTCCAATCATCATGGATAGCCACAGCATCTTGATCAAATTAAACCAGAAAAATCACCAATAAATTAAAAAATTCACCAATTCATTTCAAACCAAGAAATAAACCACAAATTTCAGCACTTTAGCTACCACTAAGCACAACTTAAGCTTCATTAAGTGTAGGAGGAAGTTCAAACACTACTTACCTAGAACACAAGAGAGGGAGAGTTGTTGATCACCTTAGCTTCCTCAAAAAACTTCACCAAATCACTTTCTAGCACCAAATAGAGGGATTTTATGGAGTAGAAACAAGTTTAAGGGATTGCTTGGGATGATTTGAGCTAGATGGATGCCAACCTTTGAAGAGTTTTCTTCCTTCCTTTGCTAGAGAGAGAGAGCCGACCAACAAGGAGAAGAAAAGAGTGAATTTTTGGTGATTTTTGAGGTATTTAATCAATTAGTCAAAAAAAAGTCAAAAAGGTGAATAGTTGTCCACCAAGTCCAACCAATGGAAGAGTGACACTTGTCACTTCATTAAATGCATTCCTATCGCTTTCTTTTCCTCTCACATCAATCACTTCACATCCTCTACTTATCTCTTAACACCCGATAAATTTCAACCAGTATCCGAAATTTAACCTAATTGGCCGAATTTTTTCGAACTTTTCGCACTAGTGGGTCCCACGTCCGATATATATCCTTAATTTTTCAAAAACTCTCCAATACTAGAAAAATCATCTAAAAAGATAATTACTCATAATATTCACCAGGAAAATTTTTTTCCTAAGCCAGAAAATGTAGAAAACATGCCATTAAAGGGGATAAACCCTAGGAAAATTATTAAGAGGAATTTACGGGTTCTCACATTCCTTGGCAGGCTGAGTCTTTGATTCCTTTTTAGAACGTTTTCTTTTTGCAATTTATTTGGCAGACGACTCAGTATTCTGAACCTCAGGCCTTGTCCGTGGAGATTTTCTGATAGATGGTTCAGGGGTGTGCTGATCCTCAGCATTTTTCTCTACATTTGATTGAGAGTGCTTCTCTTTTGGGCAGATCTTTTTCTTTCCCCAGGTGATTTCGTGACATTTACTTCAGCATGGATGGGCTCTTCCATTTCTTCTGCATTCCTACTAACTGGATTTTCTTTAGAGTGATGCTCTTCCATCTGCTCATCAGATGGCTCAACAGTTGGAGCATCTCGCTTCCTTTGAGCAGTTTGCTTCACCTTTCCACCTCAATTTGTAGTTTTCTTTTTGGATGCTTTGGTGGAGGGTTCCACAATATCAATATCCTCATTCCTTAGTCTAAAAGAGCGTCTGACCCCTACAGAATCACCTCTAATTCTAGCCATAATGTAATGTAGTTGGATGTTGATGTAGGGAGTGGTACAGAGTGTGTAAGATAGATGAAAAATGTAATATGAACTAATGTTGATGCACGAACCAACTACAAGAAGTAAGTTTTGAGAACTTAGGGCTTCGGATGCGAATTGGAAATTATGAGGCAGTTGAAAGTTGGAAGAGGTTATTATGTCCAGATAACGGGCAATATGAGTGTAATAGTGTCAATTGAATCAATTTTTTAGAACTTGATTAGAGGAGAGAGTAATTTGAAATTTGAATTTTGAGAGAAAACTGAAGGATTGCTTCCGAGACTAAGAGAGTAAATGAACTTGATGAGGTAGGTGACTTCCTTATATAAAGCAATTTTTGAGTGTCGGATGGCCGAACGAAGTGACGCGTCGGACGCAACCGTCCGAACCTGAATTTTTCTGAAAAAGAGATGAAGAACACTGTCGGACGTCCGTTCTAATCCATCGGACGTCCGATAAAGAGTGACCAAAGAGAAACTTAGAGAATTTTTCTGAAACACCTAGTTTTGTTCTCAGATACACAAATTGATCCAGTGGAAGGGCTTTGGTGAGGATATCAGCAATTTGATTTTTAGAACAAACATAGTGAACACATATTTCACTCTTGTCGACAAGATCGTGAATGAAGTGATGCTTAATGTCTATGTGCTTGGTCCTAAAATGTTGAATGGAATTTTTTATCATATTGATGGCACTAGCATTGTCACAAAACATAGGCACGTAATTATACACTAAACCAAAATCATTTAATGTATTTTTCATCCACAACAATTGAGCATAGCAAGCACCAGCAACAACATATTCTGCTTCGGTTGTAGACAATGAAATGGCATTCTGTTTCTTGCTGAACCAAGATACTAAGCAATTTCCAAGGAAGTTACATATGCCAATTGTACTTTTTCTATCTACTCTACAGCCACCAAAATCAGCATCAGAGAATCCACACAAGAGAAGTTTATGACACTTAGGTTACCAAAAGCCAAAATTCAAGGTTCCTTTTAAGTATCTAAAGATTCTTTTTACCGGATTTAAGTGTGATTCCTTTGGACAAAACTGAAAACAAGCACACAAGCACACAGCAAACATGATATCAGGCCTACTAGCTGTTAAGTAAAGCAAGCTACTAATCATACCTCTATACTTCTTTTTATCAACTTTTGTACCTTATTCATCTTTGTCAAGTTTGGTAGATGTGCACATGGGTGTTCCAACTTGTTTTGAATCCTTCATTCCAAATCTTTTTAGCAGTTCCTTGATGTATTTGGTTTGATTAATGAATGTTCCATCTTCGGTTTGTGTCACTTGGAGTCCAAGGAAGAAATTTAATTCTCCCATCATGCTCATTTCAAACTCTTTTTGTATGATTTTGAAAAATCCTTGCACAAACTCTCATTAGTATCACCAAATATAATATCATCCACATATATTTGTACAATTAGAAGATCATGTGAACTTTGTTTAGTGAAAAGAGTAGTATCTACTATGTCTCTTTTGAATCCATTTTCAATCAAAAACCACTCAAACGTTCATACCATACTCTTGGAACTTGTTTTAATCCATATAAGGCTTTTGAGAGTTTAAAAACATGATTTGGATAGATTTCATTTTCAAAACCACGAGGTTGATCAACATAAACTTCTTGATCTATAAAGCCATTTAAGAAAGCACTTTTAACATCCATTTGAAATAATTTAAAATTTTTGAAACATGCAAAAGCCAAAAACATTCTAATAGATTCTAACCTATCTACGGGTAAAAATGATTCATTAAAATCTATTCTTTCTTCTTGAGTATATCCCTTAACTACCAATCTGGCCTTATTTCTAACTACCTCATATTTGTCATTCATTTTGTTTCTAAAAATCCACTTAGTGCCAATGATAGGATGTTCATGTGGTCTAACAACTGATGTCCAAATCTTGTTTCTTTCAAATTGATTTAACTCCTCTTCCATGGCTAAAATCCAGATCTCATCTTTCAATGTATCCACAACATTTTTAGGCTCAAAATGTGAGACCAATGCAAAGTTATCTATTAGTTGTCTAGAAGAGGAACATGTTCTGACCTTTTCGGATGGATCACCAATGATAAGTTCCTTAGAATGGTTTTGGACAAATTTTCAGACTCTTGAATGATCATTAGAAATGGTAGTGTCTCGTCATTGTCTTTCCTACCAGGACTGTCTTGATTTTCATCTTCTTTTGAATCATTTTCTGATGAAGTTGTGCCTTGGTTAGTGATTGGTAGCTTCTTTAGTTCTTCTAGAACACATGCATCATCATTTTCACCATAACTCATGGAAATGTCACCATTAGATTCATCGAAAGTGATATGTATAGCTTCCTTTATAACCAGAGTTCTACGATTATAAACTCTAAAGGCTCTCTTATTTTCACAATATTCCAAAAAGATCCTCTCATCAGATTTTTTTATCAAACTTACCAAGATTCTCCTTGATGTTTAGAATGAAACATTTGCAACCAAAAACTTTAAAATAACCAACGACAGGCTTTTTATCAAACAACAAATCATACGAAGTTTTATTCAAGATTGGTCTTAAAAGAACTCTGTTCATGGTATAGCAGGCAGTGTTTATAGTTTCAGCCCAAAAGTACTTTGGTAAGTTGCATTAACTAAGTATGGTTCTAGTAGCCTCTTGAAGAGTTCTATTTTCCCTTTCAACCACTCCATTTTGTTGGGGAATTCTAGTAATAGAAAACTCATGTGTAATGCCATTGTTGTCACAAAATTCTAGAAAGCCACAAAAATGAAATTTTGTGCCGTTGTCACTTCGGATTTTTATAATTTTCAAACCAATCAGATTCTAAACCTTAGCAAACAGAGAAACAAAGTTTTTTAAAGCATCATCTTTATGTGCAAGAAACATCACCCAAGTGTATCTAGAATAGTCATCAACAACAACAAAACAAAATCTTTTGCCACCTAGGCTTGTGGTTTGAGTAGGACCAAAAAGATCAAGATGTAAGAGTTCTAAGGGCTTTGTAGTAGAAACAAATTTCTTGGGTTTAAAAGATATCTTGACTTGTTTTCCGAATTGGCAAGCATCACAGATACGGTCTTTATTAAAGTTGAGTTTTGGAAGCCCTTTAACCAGTTCCTTTTTGAAAATCTCTTTTAGCAAATCCATATTGAAATGACAAAGCCTTCTATGCCACAATCAGGGATCCTCATTTGCTAATTTGAGACAACTAAGGCTGGAAGAATCAACTTTTCCAAGAATAACTACATAAATGTCATTAACTCTTTTTTCTTTGAAGACAATGTTGAACTTTGAGTCAAGAACAAGACATTCATGTTTTTTAAATAACACAAACAGGTTCCTATCACATAATTGACTAACACTTAGCAAGTTATAGCTCAGGTTGTCAACTAAAAGGACATTATGAGCAAAAGTTTGACCATTCTTACCAACATCAGCAATTCCAACAGTTTTGACTTTATTATCATCTCCAAAAATTACCTTTTCACTTGCTTTTTGCTTGAGTTTGATGAATTGTGATGCATCACCGGTCATATATCTTGAGCATCCACTATTAATGAACCATTTTGATTCTTTAACAATGTTTACCAAGTTCGCCTACACAAAAGTCCACAAGATAATATTTGGTACCCATTACTTTTTGAATCCTTGAGAGTTAGCATTATGTCTAACCATCTACATGCATCTCATACCATTTCTCATGTTTTTCTTAACATAACAGTTGCTATTCATGTGACTAAATTGACAACAAAAGCTGCTCATAGTTGATGGATCATTCAAATGAACAGGTTTAACAAAACTGACTTGACATCTCCTATAGATGGTAAAATCATTTGCATGATAATTTAACTTATTCTGATGAGTGCTAAAGTGAGATTTTTTAACATTCCTTTGAAAGTAATTCTGTTTCTGATGTTGAAGCCACTGGCCAAGATCATTCATTCTTCGTTTCAAACAATTTTGTTCATTTTTGAGTATGTCACAGAAATTTGTTTTTCTTTCGAGTTTAGCATGCAAATCTAATTCAATCATTTTCAGATTCTCATTTTTATTTTTCAAGTGTTTGTTTTGTCGATAAAGATTTGCATTGCCTTGAATTAAAAAGCTGATCTTCTATTTTAGTTCCTTGTTCCTGACATAGGATTCTTTCAAACTGTTGTACATTTTTTTAAAAAACGAATTAACATCATCATCGGATTCACTATCACTATCAGTTAGAGAGTTACACGTAATTACCTCTTCATCACCAATGGCCATGAAGGCCACTTGGGCAGATTCCTCTTCTCTTCGACTTCACCTTCTGAATTGCAGTTATTCCAAGTGATCTAAAAATTATTGAACCTTGGTTTTCGTTCAATCTTGCTCTCCTTCTTCCTTTTTGTTGGACACTCATTTGCATAATGTCCAGGTTGACCGCATTCAAAACACTTATCAGTTTACTTTTTGTTAAACTCTAGTTTTCCTTTATTTCTCAAGTTGTTGGACTGATTTTGGAAGGAATTGCTCGGACCACCTTTTCTGAATCTCCTCTTGTTGAGTATTCTTTTGAAACCTCTTGTGATGAGTGCAATGTCACTGTCATCACCTTCCATGTCTTCTCCATCCAGAGAGGTTGTATCCTCTTCGTCTTGTGAACCTTTCAAAACAATACTCCTTCTCATCTTTGTGCTTTCCTCTTCTTGCACCTTGGATTTGAGTTTCAGCTAATAAGAGATTAGAGAGTTAATAAGAGATTCAATAGGTAGGATATTTAGATCTTTAGTTTCTTCTATAGCAGTCACTTTACTCTCCCAATCCTTTGATAAGGCATTCAAAATTTTTCTATTTTTCTCACATAGAGAGAGTAGTTCTTCTCAAGCATTTTTAAATCCTTGATAAGATCATTGAATCTGTAGTACATCTTGTCAATGTTTTCATGAGATTCCATCATAAAGGATTCATACTTAGTGACTATGATGAATTTCTTTTGTTCTCTCACATTCTCGCGTCCTTTATGGATTTCTCTAAGTTTATCCCAAATTTCTTTTGCAGATCTGCAGCCTTTGACTATAATGGACTCATTTGAATCTAGAGTATTATATAATACATTCATAGTCTTGGCATTTAGAGTAAGATGAGTTCTATTTTCAGCAGTCAACTCACTTCTTGTTTTTGGTCTCGACCTATGAGTATTATCATCAATAATAGAAGCATCATATGAACCTTCATTAACAATAAACCATAACTCAATATCAATAGATTGTAAGAAAATGATCATGCTCTCATTTCAACTCACATAGTTTGACCCATTGAACATAGGAAATCTAGTGACAGATTGTCCCTTAAAGAACATGGCATTGTTGGTTGTCATTTTTGTGAGAACTCGTAACTTTTCCATTTGTTAGGTTTTATAATCTTTCTAGGTTTTCTTATTTTCAATGGCTTGTTTTCTACACTTTCTGTATCCGAAAAATTTTCTAGATTATTTTTACGAGTAAATATAGTTTTTAGATGATTTTTCTAGTATCGAATAGATTTTGAGAAATTAAGAACGTATATCGGACGTGGGACCTGCTAGTGCGAAAAGTTCGGAAAAATTCGGCCACTAAGGTTAAGTTTCGGATACTGTGTAAAATTTATCGGGTGTTAAGAGATAAGTAGAGAGTGAGATATGATTGATGTGAGAGAGAAAAAGAAGTGATAAGATTGCATTAATGAGGTGACAAGTGTCACCCTCTTATTGGTTTTACTTTAAGATTTACTATTCACTATTTTGACTTTTGACCAAATTGAGTAAATATCTTGAAAAATTGTTCAAAAATCACCATTTTCTTCTCCTCCATGGCCGGTTCTTCCTTGAGCCAAGAAGAAAGAAATTCTTCAACTTTCTAGCTTCCATTTCACTCAATCTTCCAAAACCAACCACATAAATTAGATTCTACTCCATAAAATCTATCCATTGGGTGCTAGTGAGTGGTCTAGTGAAGTTTGTTTGAAGAGCTAAGGTTTCCAACATCTCTATCTCTCTTGTTTACTTGGTAAGTGGTGCATGACTTCCCTCTTATACTTAATAAAGCTTAAATTATGCTTAGTAGTGGCTAAAGTGATGGATTATGTGATTTATTTCTTGATTTGAAGAGTTTTGGTGAAGTTTTCAATTTTATGATGAATTTTCTGGTTTAATATGAATGGGATGTTGTGGCCATCTATGATGGTTGATAATGAGGGGTAATGACTCATGTGGGTGTGAATTGGTGTTAATAGCAACTAATTTTGGGTTTGGAGTGAATTGTGAAATGTTTGGGTTTTTCAACCCCTAATTCTGTCCGGTTTTGGATCATAGGGTTAGAGGCCGAATTGGACTTTGCTCAAAACATGAAAGTTGTAGGTATTGATGAGTTTGAAGTGTCTGCAAAATTTCAGGTCATTTGGATTAGTGTAGAGTGAGATATGCCGATTTTACTGTTGCTGTTCTGGGTTGATCAGAATGCGAAAACTGCACTTGTAATTGGCCATTTTGACTGGAATTGGTTTGGATTTTGTTGTTGGTGTCTTCTGATGAAATGTAGCTGAATGTCTTAGCTACCATATTCCTTTGGAATCAATGCATTTGGACCTGTATAGACCGAGTTGTACTGATTACAGTTTTGTGTGATTTGTAAACCTGCAATTACGGTTCAGGTTGTGGTATTCTGCATTTTCGACCTAGTTGTGCTAGGATTTGGACTGAGTGGCCTTCTACATTGTTGTAGCCCTGTTTCATAGTTTCGAAACGGTGGGTCTTGTACCCCCATCCGATAACCGTAGTGAAAGTGGTGTCATTACCGCATTATGAGGTCAAATACGTTTTTTTGTTAAGGCCTAAGTTAAAGCCATTTCTTAATTTCTGGTTACCTATAATGCTTATTTATGCATATGAAACCCTATTAGGGTTATAATTGGTATGGCTATATGACTCGTTATCGAGTCTCTTTTAGGGCTTGCTTTTATTTCGGTTGTTTCCTAGCTAACTTTTGTACTTGTACCACTTTGAGCCTAGCGAACGGCTTTTGGGAAATGAGATGAATTATGTGTGAGATGTTGGGACTGATTTGAGGATATAATGAAGCCTTAATGGCTGGAAAAGTAAGAAATTTAGGGGAAGTGCTGCCCGATTTTCTAGGCCGTTTGGTTCCTTTAAGTTGGATTTGCCTTATGGTAGAATGAAAGGCTTTTGGGTTGTTTGCGCCTAGGTCTTCATGCTACCTTTTCGTTTCCAAGGGAATCATGTTTTTGCCTTCTTGCATTACTATTTATTTGGCAAGGCGTACGACGTGTAGTCGAGCCTCACATGTGCATTCTGTTTACTCGATTCTGGAAGTAAAACCTTCAATTGGTTTATTTTAATTATTTTAGGGTTTCTTGGCGATTAAGGCCAATCTGAAGTGAAAACTTTTGAAGTTGAACCGGTGAGTGTTCCACTACCTGCTACCCATTATGTGAAATATCTGAATATCTGAATACTTGATTTATGGCTATTGAAGCCAAATACTGTTTTGATAAAATGGAGGCGAGGGTGTACTTTATCACACTCGTTCTTCTATCTGCTCATATGCCAATTTTGAGTGCCTATCTAAATCTGCCGTCTGAATCTCCTATCCTGTATCTGTATCTGAATCTGTTATCTGTGTCTGCATCTGTTCGGATTTCAATGACCTATGAGCTCAATCCTGTGGCTAAGTTATTCGACTCGGGCCGGCAAGGGCCTGGACGATTAGATAACGAACCACGGTAGTCTGTTCGGGGATTTTGGGTATTGAGACCCTTGATTCCGGGTATACTCGAGTATTACCATTTCTGTTCGGTTACGGTGAGCGGGCCCGGTAAAGGGGTGTTTGGTGGACGGAATTCGGTGTAAAGAGGGGTCTACGGACGTGTTGGTTCTATATGCGTTGACGGAGAGTCAACCGGTTTGGATCAAGTACTGCGCTGGAAATTTGGCTCCTGAGAGCCACCCGTATCCTTCTGATTTGAATCATTAGTTCCTTTGCTTTCCATCTGACATGTGTATCTGATTTGTTAAATGTGAAATGCCATGATTTTATTGCTATCTGTTTGGTACCTCATTGAGCGCAAGCTCACCCCGTTCTATTCCTTTTGTTTTCCTTACAGGAAAAATAAATACTTTTGGACTGGATTTGATAATCGGTTGCCGACTTGAGCTAGTTGGACATATCTTTTGTATAGCTCATTGATTTAAACCCTAAATATAGTTTGGGTCCGTTTCTCTTTTGGATTTGGCAAACCGTATATGTATCCACTTTTGAATCATTTTGGTATGCCCCTTTTGGGTTGTATATGCGAACTTGTGAGATGTAAATATTTGCTTGACGATTGGTTGGGTTTTAACGTGTCGGTTCCTCTTCATGGCCGACTCCGACTTTGTTTTTATATTTATTTTTGTGGGTTCGACTTGTTCACTCGCGGTTGTATGACCCGAAAAGTATTAGATCGCGCTAATCTGAACCGTTAGTCCTGGCGAGAGCTGGGCAGGCAGTCCGCCAACCCCTTTGGTTCGCCTTAGGGGAAGGTGGGGCTGTTACAATTTTTACTCCCAAGCCGATTAAGTTTAATCTTTAGGAGACCAAGCTCTGATATCAATTGTAAGGATCGAAGACAATCTAAGAGGGGGGTGAATTAGGTTATCTAAAAAAACTAGCCAAGATATGAGTCTCTTTTTCTAGAACTTTCTTTCTTTTTCTAAAGGACCTCACAAAGAAACAATTAATGGACTAGTTCAAATAATTTGTGAGTAGAAGAAATATACAATAATATATATTGCAAGACAGTAAGTAAAGGGATAGAATGGCAGACCAAGTTTCAAACTTGACTTAAGTTTGAATATCATTTTATATACCAAATTTCTTCAAATTGATCAACTTACAACCAATCCCTTGTGTACAAAAGAAGAATCACTTCCTCCTTACCTCAAGTCTCACTCGATCAAAAAAAAAATTTTACAATCACTCGGATAACCCTCACAAAGCTACACTATTAAAGAAACTGAATCACACTTGAAAAGCTAAAAGAAGATTACACAACTAAGAGTACAAATCTTCTTTTTGGATTATTCTTACACTTGAATCACTCAAGATCTGATGTAGACTTAATGTGTAAAATTATTTTGAAGTAGTTGACTATTCTCTATTTATAGAAGACCAAAAAAATTTTCAATTAATACTGTCAACGAATAGAAGGCAACTGAAGAGTCAACTAGCCGTTGGTGATGTCAGACGCCCGGTACTATGATTTTCTGCGTCCGAACGAAGATAGTGAATTCAAGACATTTTCTTGAGATTCTCAGGACTTCCGGTGCTTTCACAATATACGTCCGAATGTAAACTTGCAAATCCTTCTTTATTTCTATCGAACGTCCGGTGCTCTCAGTGCATTGCGTTCGAAGTACCGCAATGTTTATCGGACGTTCGGTATTGAGGTATTATGTGTCCGATCGAGGTCAGTGATCATAGAAGACTTGGCTTATTATCTTCAGACATCCGAGTGTGAGTTCTTCATGCGTCCGAAGTTACTCGAAGGTTGTCGGCATTCCGATATGGTCCTTTTGTGCATCCGATAACTATTTCAGCAATTTGTCAATCTTCGATCCTATTTTGGCTTCAAGTCTTTGACCTTGTTTTTGTTCCAATTCCTGAAACAATCTTTTTAAAGATTATTAGTAACATTCAATTGTTTTGTAATCATCAAAAGTTATGGACTAAGATATACATTGATCTTGCTAATGTCAAATTTGTGAGAACCCGTAAAAACCCTAATCTTTTCCTAGGGTTTATTTCCCCTTAATTGCATGTTTTCTGCGTTTTCTGGCTTAGGAAATTTTCCTGATGAATTTTTATGAGCAATTATAGTTTTAAGATGATTTTTCTAGTATTGGAGAATTTTTAGAAAATTAAGAATATATATTGGACGTGGGACCCACTAGTGCGATAAGTTCGGAAAAATTCGGCCAATAAGGTTAAGTTTCGGATACTGTGAAAAATTTATCGGGTGTTAAGAGATATGTAGAGTGTGTGAAATGATTGATGTGAGAGAGAAAAGAAAGATAAGAATGCATTTATGAAGGTGACAAGTGTCACCTTCTCATTGGATGGCTTTTAAGAAACACTATTCATTTTCTTGACTTTTTTGACCAAGGGTTTAAATATCAAAAATTGCACAAAATTCACCATTTTGCACCCTTGATGGCCGGCCCTCTCCAAGCAAGAAGAAAGACAAAACTCTTCAACATTCTAGCAAACTCCTAGCTCAAATCAACTAAACCACTTGTTTAACTTAGTTTTCACTCCATAAAATTCTTCCTTCTAGAGCTAGTAAGTTGTTTGGTGAACTTTGTTTGAAGGATTAAGGTGCCCAACATCTTCCTCTCTCTTGGTTCTTGGTAAGTGAAGCTTGAAACACTCTACTACACCTAATGATGCTTAGGTTGTGCTTATTAGTGATAAGAGTGCTGAAATTTCTGGTTTTAATCTTGGTTTGAAGTGATTTGGTGAAGTTTTCCATTTTATGATGATTTTTCTGGTTTAATTGGATTATGATGGTGTGGTTGTTTGTGATGATTGGCAATGGACTATAATGACTCTTGTAGGTGTGAATTGTTGCTAAATGCAACTAATTTTGGATTTGGATGGAAAATGGAAAGTTAGGGTTCTTAAATCCCCAATTCTGTCCGGTTTTGGATCATAGGGTTAGAGGCCGAATTTGACTTTACTCAAAACATGAAAGTTGTAGTTATTGATGTGTTTGAGGTGTCTGTAAAATTTCAGGTCATTTGGATTAATGTGGAATGAGTTATGACGAAATTACTGTAGCTGTTCTGCTTTGGACAGAATGCGAAAACTGTACTGGTTATTGGCCATTTTGACTGGAATTGGTTTGGATTTAGTTGTTGGTGTCTTCTGATGAAATGTATCTGGATGTCTTAGCTAACATATGCCTTTGGAATTTCGGCATTTGGACTTGTATGGACTGAGATATACCGATTACAGTTTTCTGTGTTTTGCAAACCTGTTTTGGTGATTCTGGTTTAGTGTTTGGCATTTTTGACCTAGTTGGGCCAGGAACTGGATTGAGTGACCTTCTACATTGTTGTAGCCCTGTTTCATAGCTTTAAAACGGTGGGTCTTGCACCCCCATCCGATAACCGTAGTGAAAGTGGTGTCATTACCGCATTATGAGGTCAAATACGTTTTTTTTGTTAAGGCCTAAGTTAAAGCCATTTCTTCATTTCTGGTTACCTATGATGCTTATTTATGCATATGAAACCCTATTAGGGTTATAATTGGTATGGCTATATGACTCGTTATCGAGTCTCTTTTAGGGCTTGCTTTCATTTCGGTTGTTTCCTAGCTAACTTTTGCACTTGTACCACTTTGAGCCTAGCGAACGGCTTTTGGGAAATGAGATGAATTTTGTGTGAGGTGTTGGGACTGATTTGAGGATATAATGAAGCCTTGATGGCTGGAAAAGTAAGAATTTTAGGGGAGGTGCTGCCCGATTTTATAGGCCGTTTGGTTCCTTTAAGTTGGATTTGCCTTTTGGTGGAAATGAAAGGCTTTTGGGTTGTTTGCGCCTAAGTCTTCATGTTACCTTTTTGTTTCCAAGAAAATCATGTTTTCCACCCTTGCATTGGTAATTATTTGGCGAGGCATACGACAAGTAGTCGAGCCTCATGTGCACTGTGTTTACTCGATTATGGATGTGAAACCTTCAATTGGTTTATTTTGTTATTTTAGGGTTTTTGGCGATTAAGGCCAATCTGAAGTGAAAACTTTTGAAGTTGAACCGGTGAGTGTACCACTCCCCTCCATTGCTGTTTAACTTGATTTCTGCTCTGCAATCTGTTTATTTGTTCGAGACGGGGGTGTACTTTATCACACTCGTTCTCTAGTCTGTTCATATGCCAATTTACTATGCAAAATTTGAATCTGTTATCTGTGTCTGCATCTGTTCGAATTTCTATGACCTATGAGCTCAATCCTGTGGCTAAGTTATTCGAGTCGGGCCGGCAAGGGCCTGGACGATTAGATAACGAACCACGGTAGTCTGTTCGGGGATTTTTGGGTATTGAGACCCTTGATTCCGGTATACTCGAGTATTACCATTTCTGTTCGGTTATGGTGAGCGGGCCCGGTAAAGGGGTGTTTGGTGGACGGAGTTCGGTGTAAAGAGGGGTCTACCGACGTTTTGGTTCTATATACGTTGACGGAGAGTCAACCGGTTTGGATCAAGTACTGCGCTGGAAATTTGGCTCCTGAGAGCCACCCGTATCCTTCTGATTTGAATCATTGGTTCCTTTGCTTTACATCTGGCATGTGTATCTGATTTGTTAAATGTGAAATGCCATGATTTTCTGCTATATGTTTGGTACCTCATTGAGCGCAAGCTCACCCCTTTCTGTTCCTTTTGTTTTCCTTACAGGAAAATAAACCCTTTTGGTCTGGATTTGACAAATGGCTGCCAAATTGAGCTAGTTGAACATATCTTTTGTATAGCTCATGTATTAAAACCCTAAGTGTACTTTTGGGGCGTTTTCTCTTTTGATTTGGCAAACCGTGTATATGTATTAACTTTTGAAAACTTTTGTATGTCCTTTTGGATTGTAATCGCTAAAGTTCAGATGTGAATGTTTGTTAGCTATTTCGGTTGGGTTCTGACGGGTCGGTTACTATTCATGGCCGACCCCGGATTTCATTTTTTTTTATTCTGGGTTATTTTACCATTTTGACTTGTTTACGCTCGTTTGTAAGTTCCGGATTGCTATAGATAGTTCTAGTCTGCATCGTGAGTCCTGGCGAGAGCTGGGCAGGCAGTCCGCTCACCCCTTTGGTTCGCCTTAGGGGAAAGTGGGGTTGTCACAAAATTAGTGGCTTTAGTAGCTAAATATGTTGATTTGTGGTAGGTTTTATGGTTGAAAGTGGAGTTTTGATGAATTTTTGATTTATTAGTGATTTTTCTATTTTTATGTCATAATTATTGTTTAGTCATGGATTGATGGCTTGTTATAGTGTAAAATGAAGTTCGTATATGTTGGATATGATTGGTTGCGAAAAATTTCTGGTTTGGTGCGGAAATTCTAGTTTAGAGTTTCATCTTACCCTGTTTTGGCCAGTTCTGTTCGGCCATGATGGATGCTGAATCAGGCTTAGGTTAAAACATAAAAGTTGTAGAAAATGGTGTTAACTAGCTTCCTGTAAAATTTCAACTCAATCCGAGCACTGTATCATATGAAATGACCAAAATACCCTTGACTGCCCATGAGTCTGTTTCGCGAACAGATTTCTGTTTTCATGGAGATTTCCATTTTTGACCATGAAAATGCATGATTTGACTTTGGAGGTCTTCATAAGAAATGTAGGTATATGTCTTGGCTTCGAATGCCATAAGATTCGTTTCAATCCGATAAGTGTAGCTTCATTTGTGGTTGTTATGCCGAAAGGTATTTTATCGCCTATGATTTGTATGTGAAATTGTATTTGATTTGGGATGAGATTCGGTTTTTGATTGTAAGATGGAAAGTGAAGAAATGAAGGAAAAATGCTGTCTGTTTATTTTCTTGAAGTTTGAAAAAGTAAAAGTAAGATTTGAAATGTGATTTGGGGATGCATTGGACTTACTTTTTTTAATAGTGTTACTTGAACTAGATTCCATTTGAACTTGTACTTTTCCGCATGGTGAATGAGACAACTGTTTTAAGCATGATACTTAGTTACAAATGTCAAGTTTTAAATTTCAAATATTTATTGATTTTCTTTCCAAAACAAAGAAGAGTTGCATAGGGTTTTTCGGCCGCAAAACCTATTTTATCAAGCGAGGCTTTAGGTGTGAACTTAGAGTTTGTTTATCTTTCTTTTCATATGATTTTACTCAAAACACTTGTTATATGTTATTTCTTTGCATATGAGATAGTTTCAGACCAAACGAAGAGCTTTACGAAAATTTGAACACAACTGTCTTTTCATATCCGACCGTAATCTGACGTGGCACTGTTCATTCGTTTTCCGATAAAATTTTCTAAAAACCTTTTGAGTATAATTTTTTGTTTGGGTTGGAAAACCCTTAGTTACTCATATCCTTTGATGTAAATGTACTCTTTTCACTTTAAAACTCATATGTATACATTGTACTAGTAAGTATTCGAATTTTCTTTAAATCACTTAAACCTTTGATGGTTGAAGTATAATGTGTTCTTTTGATTATATTAGGGTTCCTTGGTGATTGAGAGTGTTATTCGGAAGGATATTTTGGACGTTATTTTGCGTAAATAAGTTAGTGTTTCTTGTTTGTTATGTTTTCTTGATTATATGGCTTGTTATGAATGATTGATAACATGTTAAATGTGTTCTATGATTGTTAAAACGAGTTTTCTAGACGAATGTGTACTTTATCGCACTCAACCTAAATGAATGTAAAATTTTCTATGATTCAATGATTGAAACGTTACTTGTGCATGAATGTAAGTCTTTTGGCTGAACTAGACCCTGCCCTTCGTTACCGATCGACTCAAACCAGAAGCGGATTCGATCGGGCAATTTGGTGACTCTGGGTGAATGTTTGGTATACTCGAGTATTACCCTGTTGTCTGGTGGAGTCCGGCCAACGTCCGGAAGAGAGTGAAATAAAATGAATGAACTATTGGTAATGTGAATGAGGGGTTTTTACTTACAAAAATGCATTTTCAAATGATTGGAGAAATAAGGAAATGAAAGGAGAATGAACGAATGAATGGCTCCATGTGAGCACGTATCCTTTTAATGAATGTGTTATTATCGTTTTATATTGTAAACAATTCTTGAATTATTGGTTATCTATGGTTAATGCATTGGACTAATTGTTTGATTATGTGTTTGGAACCTCACTAAACTTTTACCTCATTCCTTTAGTTTTGCTTTCCTTAACAGGGGAAGGCGAATAAGGACGAGAGTTCTGTATAGACTAGTCTAGACTAGTTTCTTGAATTTTGTAATAGTTCTCGTCCTAGCGCTTGGCACGGGCTGGATGTATGAAGAATTGAGAACCTTTGTATATTTGAGTCTCTCCTTTTTGAGATAGAAATGTACATAACTTTGCTTTAAGTTTTGGATTGTTATTATGTTTCTTTCTTGTGATTTTATTTCGGATGTGATTGAGGTATGACTGAGTTCTGGCGAGAGCTGGACAGGCATTTCGCCGAACCCTTTGGTTCGCTGTAGGGTGAGGTGGGGCTGTCACAGTTGGTATCAGAGCCTGTTTCGCGTGGTCTCTGCACAGAGTGAGCTTGGGCCAAGTGGTGAATAGGTATGAAGAACTAAGTGCTCATTCGAGCATAAACTATGAATCATAAGTGTTATAAGTGTTAAATCTTTTCATGGTATCTGAGGACCATAGATAGGTACGTTAGGTAGAAATTTCGATTGTAGATAGTTTACTCTTGGGACTAGCCAGCTCGAAATGTGAATTATCTTATTTCGGATTCTCGTGCCCGAGCACTCTAGAGTTGAAGCGATATTAAGTACTTGAGACTTGCATTTTGGGGACATGAACAGACTTTGTCTAGCTAAAATGAGTACAAGAGATTAACGGATGTTTAGTTTGGATAGAAAGTGACGTGAGAGACCAGACGGGGTCATTTTAACTGAGACTGGGACGACATCACCTTTTTCTTTTGATTTGCCATTGTATTGTTATTACATGACCTTTGTTTGTGGTATGTTAATACCTACAGGTGTAATATTGACTGCTTTTGATTATTTGTATAACTTGATATGTCTCCTTGTGTATATGGTGTGTTATGTCGTGTGTATGCTTCTTTGTGTATTTGGTATGTTAGATCTAGTTATCCTAGTCAATTTACTTTATTTATTTATTGACGATCATGGAATAAGTATGTCATAGACTTATTCAAATTACGTACTCCTATATGGAACACTCACCTATTGCAACAAAAGAGTAAGTGCGTATACAATCTTTTAGGTGTTCCCCTCGAGATCCTCTTGAAGGTCTCCTTAAGCACCTGAGTAAACAATAGTTGTCTATTACACACCATCGCTTAAAATTATTTACTTATCAAAAAGGTTGTACTAGTGTTCATTCTAAGGAAAATTCATGAATTGAGCCTCAATTATTCATAATCGAGGCTCGGAAGTGATGTTCAAAAACGGAAGAAAATGTTGAGTTTTATCGTCAAAATCATTGGATGGAAGCAAGTAGGTATGCAATCATGAAAATTATTTTCCAAACGAACGACTGAAATCGAACGAAGATGTGACACGTCACAATCCGGCCAAGATTTGGCCGGATATCCAATCGGATTTCTGGCCGGATTCAACGCAGAGAGCGACCAAAATTTTTTTCACTTCTCACTATCAATCCAGCCAACTATCCTGCCAAGAACTGGCCGGATACGCGGCCAGATTCTGTGAAAATGTTTCCCGCGCAAATATTTAAAAAAAAACTAAGAATTATCGGATTTAGGGGCATTTTTGAAAAAATCATAACTCATTTTCTGAAAGTCCAAAATTGGAAAATTTGGTACTGTCGGAAACTAATTCCAAAGTATTAAAAGTTCCTAGAAAACACTTTTTCTTGACTCCAAATAGAAGACATTCAAAATTTAGCTCAAAGTAGATGTTCTAGAATATCAAGGCAGATTTGGGTTATTTTTCGATAAAGTTTGAAAATTCAGAAAAATTCACTCAATGTGAAATAGCCTCTCAAATTTGAAACTCAATTAGAGTTGCAATCAAAATTTAAAACAAAACAAACAGAACAAGAATCGGAGTTTTGAGCACCAAGATATAGTAACCCAAAGTTGTTGAAAATTTAAGACAATTAGGTAATTTTCAGGTTTAAAGTACCAACTTTGAGATTTTGTTCGAGTATCTAAATGGACTCAGAATGGCACATAAATTAGCATTATTATACTACCATATAAGGGCTATTCCTCTGTCGAATTTCATGGAAAAATACGTATGGAAAGTCGGTTAACAAAGTCACGAAAGTTTCTAAATTTTCAAGGCAAAGCTGCCCTGTGCTACCATTTCCTTTTTCTAAATCATTCGGCTAATGAAATATTTTCAAACATGGTTCATTTGTGTAGATAATGTCTAAATAACATTCAAGATACATTTTCTTAGGTGATTAACACCAACAATTTCGAAATAACAAATCCCAAGTCAAGAATGGCCATTCGGCTAAGAGAAAAGGAAAAGTTTTCCAGATTCAAAGAGCAATTTCGGGACATCATTTGCATATCAAAATGGTTTTAGAATATCACCAAATTTTGCACAATTAAACCTCCATGTGAGGACTACTCCTCTATCAAATTTCATTTCAAAATTCACATGGAAAGGTAGTTAACTAAACCATTAAAGTTCAAGAAATTTCCCAAGGCAAAACTGTCTTCTAGCTCTTCTTTCCTTTTTAAACATTTTGTCCAATGCAACCAACCCAAATCTGATTTATTTGTGAAACAAAGTCCAAGGAACATCTAATATAAAGTTTGGTAGATGTTGGACATCAAAGTTTCCAAAACAACAGGTTCCAAATCAAGTTAGGCCATTTAACTAGCCAAAAGAGGATTTTCAAGCAAAAATCCAGGTCTGTAATTTGGCCATATCTCACTCAATTCAACTTGGAATTGAGCGTAGTTGATGGCGTTGAAAACTTCATTCATAAGGTTACAATTTCTCAGAAGAAATTGTTTTTAAAATCTGTCCACAACTAGCTCATCTTGGAGCATCAAGTTGCAGCTCAAGACGTGGACTCTAGTGAACCAGTAAAATAGGACAGTCATGTTCAAATGCGTGGCACAGTTCACTCAGATGGAGTCTGGACATGAATTTTATACCATTGGAAACCTGGGGAATGTCTATTTTCTACTGCCATAAACAGCACTTGATTTCGACATCGGAGTAAAAAGTTGTAGCCAAAACAATAACACTGCCAGAGCAGTGGCAGGAAAAATTTCCAGTTTTGCTGGTTTCCGAAAATACATCATTTGGCCAACTAAATCACGTTATTTTTTTATGAAACTTTCTACATAATCCACACAACATATAAACATCATAACCAAGTAATTAGAACCATGAAAAATTACTCTAAAGGTCATGGACAACACAGGAGCAGAAATGAAAAATTTCTACCTTCACTCCCCTTTGAGTTTCTATCCAAAACATCACTCATTTCCACTAATTTAAGCACTAAACCAACATAAATTTCATCAAAACATAACAAATCAGTCCATCCAACCATAGTAGGAGTTTATAGAGCGTACACAACAATCTTCATCATAAATAAAGTTACCCACATGAATATACAAGCTTATAAGCGCAATACTACTTCTATAAATTAAGATTTTTAAGGTGGATCGTCACTTCCTTGCTTGGATGTGTGACAGCCCCACCTTCCCCTAAGGCGAACCAAAGGGGTTAGCGGACTGCCTGCCCAGCTCTCGCCAGGACTAACGGTACGGTTTACGTCAATCTAAAACGTTCCGGAACATAACATCGCGCGCAAACAAGTCAAAACACAAAATAAAATAAAATAAAATAAAACGAAAACCGAAGCCGAAATTTATCTAAACCATAGCCAAGCATATATGTACAATGGAAATCAACATTTACAACCATAATGGCATGCCAAAACCATTCATTAAGGAGTACACATTCGATTTGCCTATCAAAAGGAAATGAACCCGTTATACATTAGGGTTTCACTTCAAGAGCTATACAAAAGACATTTACAAGCTCAGTATGGCAATTGACTATCCAGTCCATTTTCAAAAGCAATTATATCCCTGTAAGGAAAACAAATAACACGAAATGAGCCAAAGCCCAGTGGTATACCACCCAATAAGCAATCAAAGTCATATAAGAATGAACCTTCATTTAAAGTGCACAAATAAGCAATGAAGCAAAACGGTAAAAGGATACGGTCGGCTCTCAAGAGCCCATTTCCACGCTTGCAATCTTGAACCAACCTCATTGACTCTCCGTCAATGTTAAAATACCAAACCGTAGACAACTCTTTACTTCCATTCCTTCCACCCAACATACCCCAACCGGGCCCGCACTCCATTTCAGTAGCTTTTGGTAATACTCGAGTTTACCGGAACCAAGGGTCTCATTACCACAAGGTTCCCCAGTACAGTCCCCGTGGCATGATAATTTTCACGACCAAGCCCTCGCCGGCTCGATCCAATTAACTACCACACGGGGTTGAGCTCATAAATGCAGTAAAGCCATTGGATACTCGTCCAACGACACCAAATCAGTTTCCATGAATGGAATGCAGTATCTCATATATCCAGTGCAGTATTTCAGTAAAACACAATCACTAGCCATGAATAAAATCACAAGGGGTGAGGGCGATCAAGTACACCCTCACCTCAATCATTTCCAATAACCAAGTAAGCCTTCAAGGCATCAAATACACATAGCACAAAGCCACATTATAACAAGTAAGTGAGTAGTATACTCACCAAGCAAGTAAGTGGTATTTCATGTACCACGATCACCAAGCCGTCATGCACTACCTTCACGCCTTAGAATCATGCAACACATACAATAAGACTCCATGCCGAGCCATAAACAACACCAATTCACAACCCCAATAGGGTTCTATAAACATATACAAGCATGATAGCAAACCAGAAATTAAGAAAGGGCTTTAACTTAAGCCTTGATAAGAAAACCGGTTTTGACGTCATAATGCGGTAATGGGACAACTCTCACTACAATTATCGGTTGGGGGTGTAAGACCCACCGTTTCGAAGCTATGGAACAGGGCTACAATAATGTAGAAGACCACTCAATCCAGTTCCTAAAACAACTAGGTCAAATATACGAAATACTATACCAGAATTCCCAAAACAGGTTTGCAAAACGTAGAAAACTGTAATCGGTATATCTCAGTCCATACAAGTCCAAATGCCGAAATTCCAAAGGAATAAGTTAGCTAAGTCATCCATCTACATTTCATCAGAAGACACCAACTCCAAAATCCAAACCAAAACCAGTCAAAATGGCCAAATACAAACTCAGTTTTCGCATTCTGATCAAAGCAGAACAGCTACAGTAATTTCGTCATAACTCACTCTACACTAATCCAAATGCCCTGAAATTTTACAGGCACCTTATACACATCAATACCTACAACTTTCATGTTTTGAGAAAAGTCCAATTCGGCTTCTAACCCAGTGATCTAAAACCGGACAGAATTGTGGTTCAAGAACCCTAACTTTTCAAATTTCACACCAAATCCAAAATTGATTGCATTTAACCACAATTCACACTCACTAGAGTCATTTCCAACCATTACAATTCATCATACAAGCCCCCAACATCAAGATCATATTAAACCAGAAAAAATCCCAATAAAATAAAAACTTCACCAAAACTCTTCAAATCAAGAAATAAATCACATTTTCACACACTCATGCCACTTCTAAGCATCATATAACCATCATTAAAGGTAGTAGGGTGTTTCAAGCTTCACTTACCAAGAAACAGGAGAGAGGAAGATGTGGAGCACCTTAGTCCTTCAAACAAAGTTCACCAAACAACTTGCTAGCACTAGAAGGAAAGTTTTTATGGAGTGAAATCTTGTTTATGGCCTTGATTGAGATGATTTGCTAGTAGAAACTTGAAGATTGGAGAAGTTTTCCTTCTTGCAAGAGTGAGAGAGAGAGCCGGCCAAACAAGAGAGAAAAATGGTGATTTTTTGGTGAATTTTGGATATTTAATCCCTTGGTCAAATAAGTCAAGACAATGAATAGTAATTCTTAAAAGTTGAACCAATAAGAAAATGACACGTGGCACCTTATTAAATGCATTCCTATCCTTCTTTTCTCTCTCACATCAATCACTTCACACACTCTACTTATCCCTTAACACCCGATAAATTTTACACAGTATCCGAAACTTAACCTTATTGGCCGAATTTTTCCGAACTTTTCGCACTAGTGGGTCCCACGTCCACTATTTATTCTTAATTTTCTAAAATTTCACCAATGCTAGAAAAATCATCTTAAAACTATAATTGCTCATAAAATCCACTAAGAAAATATTTTTAAGCCAGAAAATGCAAAATTACGCAATTAAAGGGGAAATAAACCCTAGGAAAATATTAGGGTTTTTACGGGTTCTCACACTCTCCCCCCCTTAAAAGAATTTCGTCCTCGAAATTTCTCACCTTAATTCCCGAAAAGGTTTGGGTATTTCTTTCGCATTTCCTCTTCCATTTCCCAAGTAGCTTCCTCCACTCCGTGGTTTCTCCATAACACTTTCACTAGCGGAATCTTCTTGTTTCTGAGCTCTTTGACTTTTCGATCGAGTACTTGGACTGGTTTCTCTTCATAAGCCAGTGATTCATCCACTTCGATATCCTCCGGTTGCAACACATGAGATGGGTCTGGATGATACTTCTTTAGCATCGAGACGTGAAAGACATCGTGGATTCGAGATAGACTGGATGGCAGTTCCAATCGATACGCGACCGCTCCAACCCTTTGAAGGATCTTGTAGGGTCCGACGTACCGCGGTTGAAGCTTCTTTCCTTTCCCCGTTGTAAGACTTCGTAAGGTTGTGATCTTAAGAAATACTTGATCTCCAACTTCAAATTCCAAATCCTTCCTTCGGTTATCCGCGTAGCTCTTTTGGCGACTCTGGGCGGTTTGAAGCCGTTGCTTTATCAACTTGACCTTCTCGTGAGCCTCTTCCATCCACGGAATAGTTGTCGGGTCTAGGGCTTTCTTTTCACCAACTTCGTCCCAGTAAATCGGTGAGCGGCACTTGCGTCCGTAGAGAGCTTCGTACGGAGCCATTTGAATTGACGAATGGAAGCTATTATTGTACGCAAACTCCACTAAGGTCATGTGCTGACCCCAATTGCCTCCGAAATCCAAGATGCACGTTCGCAGCATGTCCTCGAGAGTTTGAATTGTCCGTTCTGACTGACCATCCGTCTGAGGATGATAAGTAGTGCTCAAGTTGAGTTTCGTCCCCAGGGTTTCTTGAAACTTCTGCCAAAATCGCGATACAAACCGTGGATCCCGATCAGAGACAATGCTCATAGGCACGCCGTGTAACCTTACAATTTCATCCATGTACAATCGGGTCAATTTGTCCATTGAGTACTTCATGTTCACCGGCAAGAAATGGGCCGACTTGGTTAATCGATCAACGATCACCCAAACGGCATCGTGACCTCTTTGCGTCCTCGGTAAACCGGAAACGAAGTCCATGGTGATGTTTTCCCACTTCCACTCGGGTATCTCCAAGGGTTGTAACAGACCCGATGGTTTTTGATGCTCTGCCTTCACTTGCTGGCAAATGAGACATTTCTGCACGTACTGCGCGATTTCCCTCTTCATATTATCCCACCAGTAAGTTCCCTTCAGGTCTTGATACATCTTGCTGCTACCCGGATGGATTGTATACTTAGACCTATGAGCTTCCTCCAGAATTTCTGCTTTCAATGACTCGTCCTTTGGTACTACAATTCGGTTCCGATACTTCAGAAGACCCTCAGGACTCAAATTGAAGTCCGTTGTTTCTCCCTTTTCCACTTTCTCTCTCCACTTCCGTACCATCAAATCCTCGCCTTGCGTCCCTTTTATACGTTCCAGTAGAGTGGAGGTCACCCTTACATTGCTAAATATCACCTTATGACTCCCAAGACAGGGTTTCCACTCACACACGGATTCTAGCAAATCCCACTCCTTAATCATTAGTCCTGCTACTTGCACCTTACGACTCAAGGCATCTGCTACCACATTTGCCTTTCCCGGATGGTAATTGATCGTACAGTCGTAATCTTCCAGAAATTCCATCCATCTTCGTTGCCTCATGTTCAGCTCCTTCTGGGAGAAAAGGTATCTAAGACTCTTGTGATCCGAAAACACTTCGAAGGTCACCCCATATAGGTAATGCCTCCACTTTTTCAAAGCAAACACAACTGCAGCTAATTCTAGATCGTGAGTCGGGTAGTTCTGCTCGTGAAGCTTCAATTTCCTAGAGGCAAAAGCAATCACATTCCGGTTCTGCATCAAAACGCATCCCAATCCTTCTCGCGACGCGTCTGCATATACTGCAAACCCGTCCACTCCATTTGGCAAGACCAGTACCGGAGCCATGGTCAATCTTCTCTTTAATTCCTGAAAACTTGTTTCGCATCGGCCGTTCCAAATAAACTGGCCATGCTTCTTTGTCAAGTCAGTTAAAGGTCCTGCCAGTTTGGAAAAATCCTTAATAAACCTTCGGTAATACCCAGCTAGCCCTAGAAAGCTACGAATTTCCGTGGGGGTTTCTGGCCTCTTCCAATTTGTCACGGCCTCAACCTTCGCCGGGTCCACCGAAATACCTTCGTGGGAAATCACGTGCCCTAGAAACGCTACTTTCTCCAACCAGAACTCGCATTTGCTAAACTTGGCATACAGCTGATGCTCCCTCAACGTCTGCAACACCACTCTCAAATGCTCCTCATGCTCATCGCGTGACTTAGAGTAGACCAAAATGTCGTCAATAAACACCACGACAAATCGGTCCAGGTAGGGTTTAAAAACCCTATGCATTAAGTCCATGAAGGCGGCGGGAGCATTAGTCAGTCCAAAGGGCATAACGGCGAACTCGTAATGCCCGTATCTTGAATTGAAAGCAGTTTTCGGAATGTCCTCCTTCCTAATCAACAACTGGTAGTATCCCTGTCGGAGGTCCAACTTCGAGAAGACCACTGCTCCTTGCAGCTGGTCAAACAACTCGTCGATGTGGGGCAGTGGATACTTATTCTTGATCGTCACGTTGTTCAGCCCCCTATAGTCAATACACATCCTCAAAGTTCCATCCTTTTTCTTCACGAATAGAACAGGAGCTCCCCAAGGAGACTCACTCTCGTGAATGAATCCCCGCTCCAAAAGGTCTTGTAATTGCAACTTAAGCTCTTTAAGTTCTGCAGGCGCCATTCGGTAAGGGGTTTTGGAGATAGGTGCGGTTCCAAGTAAAAGATCTATTCGGAATTCTATCTCCCTTTCCGGAGGTAAGGCCACTAACTCATCAGGAAACACATCCGGAAATTCCCTCACTACGGCCACGTCTTCCACTTTTAACTTATCCGTAGGGGTGTTAATTAAGAAGGCCAAAAATTCTTACGCCACTCTACTTATCAGTTTCCTAGCTCGAATGCCCGAAATGAGAGCAGATGAGGCTAACCTACCCCTTATATCTAACCTTAAGGTTGCCTCGCCAGGAATGCGAAATTCAACTATTTTCGTTTTACAATCCAGTTGGGCGTTATATTTGGCTAACCAGTCCATTCCCAGAATCACGTCGTACCCCTTAATGGACAAGCTAATCAGGTCTCCTAAAAACCTCCGCTCACCTACCCAAACATCGCAATCTCTATAAACCATACTAGTCACCAAACGTTGGTTCCCCGTAGGTGTACTAACCTCTAAGTCATATGGTAAGCTAGCAGGTTTTATATCGATGCCACACATGAAATCAGGGTTAACAAACGAATGAGTGGCACCAGGATCAATTAAAACTTTGGCAAAGCGGTGGAAAATAGGGATCGTACCTTCCACCACCTCGGAAGACTCTGGGATCTGGTGAGGCTCTAAAGAATATACCCTAGCCGGAACTTTTGGTTTGGATCCGTCTCCCTTGGCCGATCCAGTATTGGTCCTCGACGGTAGTTGGCTCCCTTTTCCGTCTTGTTTCAGGACCGGACATGTAGCCAGCTGATGGTCCGCACTTCCACACCGCAGGCATTTCCCCTGTTTCCTCCAGCAGTTGTCTTCGGTGTGGTTCAGCTTTCCACAGTGCCCACAGGGCCCACGAGGTGCCGAAGCCGAGCCACTCTGGGTGTTTCCCCTTTGCCCTCGCCCAGCTTGGCCGCCCCTGAACGGAGTCCCTCTGCCTGGTCCAGAATGACGACCACCTCCAGTTCCTCGTCCAAACTTGGAGCGAGTGCTCTTCTCACCTTGCCCAGACGTACTCCCAGGAAATCCACGCTTCTTAGCCTGGAAGTTTCGGACCTGAAGCCGTGCACTCTCAACTCGTTGGGCTTTTTCCATAGCCTCGCTAAACGTGGTAATTTGAGCCGCCGCGAGGTCCTTTTGGATCTCAACGTTCAAGCCCTGAATGAAGCGCCTCACTCGTCTTTGCTCAGTCATGATTAATTCAGGCGCAAATTTGGACAGGCGGGTAAACTGGCTCTCATACTCCGCCACAGTCTGAGCCCCTTGCCGGAGCCGGATAAACTCGTCTTCCTTCCTCTCCTGGACTAGAGGAGGGAAAAACTTGGCATTAAACTCTCGTATAAAGTTCACCCATGTCCTCGGTGTCTGCTCTAGCTCCCATTTCTGCCTAATTACGTTCCACCAGGAACGGGCAGCTCCTTCGAGTTGAAACACGGCAAAAGTGACCTGCCGTTCGTCCGGGTAGTGTAAAGCCGCGAATATATCAACCATCTTCTCCAGCCATTTCTCGGCGACGTCAGGGTCGGGTCCCCCAATAAACTTTGGTGGGGAAAACTTTTGAAAACGCTCAAGAGCTCTATCCTCGCTCTCAACGTGGTTACCAGGATTTCCGGGGTTAGGGTTTGGGTTTTGGCCCTGTTGTTGCACTACCTGTGCAAGTACGTTGGTCATTTGCTGCATAGCAGCAGCTATTTGAACGTTGGGGTCTATCTGGGGTTCAGGATTTGGTCCAGTAGAAGCTTCCCCCGTTTCCCTAACTGGTGTGGGTTGCCTACCACGCCCACGTCCCCGTCCACTCCGTGTTCCTTCCATAAGGTATACTTGGTCTAGGCAAAAGTACTAAACCAAAGCAATAACAAAGCATATAAGTAACACTTAAGTTTTGCACAAAAACACATTTATACAGTCCAAGCATAAACACAATCACACATATATACATGCCAAACACATATATACAAGCAGTCAGTCAGGTACGGCCAAAGCACGTACGTACACAAAAGATCCACCTGAGGATAGGCCTATCAAAAGAGATTTACACATAGCTAACTCTACATCCACAACGGTTAGCTAAGGCACTATCCCTATCCCTATATACATACAAGAGCCACCACTAGCCAAAAGAAGCCTCTAAGATCAAGGCCTAATCAGTCGCCGGGGTCTGAGACCCAGGCGATGGGGTAGACTCCTCCCCAGCCTCGGCCCCAGCATATGAGGCCTCGTCACTAGACTCCTCGAGTCCGTCGTCGCATAAGTTAAGGATCGCCTCAGCACGACCCCTGACCTTACGAGCTCGCTTAGTCTCGCGCTCGCGTGCATCTCTCAACTGATCACATAGATCATCAACTCTTTCCTCGACCTCTTGCACGTCATATTCTAGCTCTTTAATACGCGAGGCTTGCTTCTCATTGGTCGCCTTAGCCTGAGTCACCTCAGCTTCCAACGCAACAACCACAGCTTCAAGCTTAGTATTTTCCTTAGCAAACTCCTCGCGTTCCTTTGCCACCGACAAAACTAGTGTATTTGGGTAGGCAAAGTTGCTACGACACCCACACTGTCGAACGCGGCTGGCCGGGCTCCAACGGACCATGGCCCCCTTCTGCCTAAGTTGATACTTAATCGGCGGCAACGTGCTACGAGGACGATCTCCTGCCGGACGGTCACTCGGGTCACCACTGGCATCCATCCTATAGCAAAGGAATAAACAACATGAATAACCTTAAAAACCATAATCAATAAAACCCTCAAGTCGAGCACTTCTATTACACCCAGGCTAATTCAAACCTACGCTCTGATACCACCTGTGACAGCCCCACCTTCCCCTAAGGCGAACCAAAGGGGTTAGCCGACTGCCTGCCCAGCTCTCGCCAGGACTAACGGTACGGTTTACGTCAATCTAAAACGTTCCGGAACATAACATCGCGCGCAAACAAGTCAAAACACAAAATAAAATAAAATAAAATAAAACGAAAACCGAAGCCGAAATTTATCTAAACCATAGCCAAGCATATATGTACAATGGAAATCAACATTTACAACCATAATGGCATGCCAAAACCATTCATTAAGGAGTACACATTCGATTTGCCTATCAAAAGGAAATGAACCCGTTATACATTAGGGTTTCACTTCAAGAGCTATACAAAAGACATTTACAAGCTCAGTATGGCAATTGACTATCCAGTCCATTTTCAAAAGCAATTATATCCCTGTAAGGAAAACAAATAACACGAAATGAGCCAAAGCCCAGTGGTATACCACCCAATAAGCAATCAAAGTCATATAAGAATGAACCTTCATTTAAAGTGCACAAATAAGCAATGAAGCAAAACGGTAAAAGGATACGGTCGGCTCTCAAGAGCCCATTTCCACGCTTGCAATCTTGAACCAACCTCATTGACTCTCCGTCAATGTTAAAATACCAAACCGTAGACAACTCTTTACTTCCATTCCTTCCACCCAACATACCCCAACCGGGCCCGCACTCCATTTCAGTAGCTTTTGGTAATACTCGAGTTTACCGGAACCAAGGGTCTCATTACCACAAGGTTCCCCAGTACAGTCCCCGTGGCATGATAATTTTCACGACCAAGCCCTCGCCGGCTCGATCCAATTAACTACCACACGGGGTTGAGCTCATAAATGCAGTAAAGCCATTGGATACTCGTCTAACGACACCAAATCAGTTTCCATGAATGGAATGCAGTATCTCATATATCCAGTGCAGTATTTCAGTAAAACACAATCACTAGCCATGAATAAAATCACAAGGGGTGAGGGCGATCAAGTACACCCTCACCTCAATCATTTCCAATAACCAAGTAAGCCTTCAAGGCATCAAATACACATAGCACAAAGCCACATTATAACAAGTAAGTGAGTAGTATACTCACCAAGCAAGTAAGTGGTATTTCATGTACCACGATCACCAAGCCGTCATGCACTACCTTCACGCCCTAGAATCATGCAACACATACAATAAGACTCCATGCCGAGCCATAAACAACACCAATTCACAACCCCAATAGGGTTCTATAAACATATACAAGCATGATAGCAAACCAGAAATTAAGAAAAGGCTTTAACTTAAGCCTTGATAAGAAAACCGGTTTTGACGTCATAATGCGGTAATGGCACAACTCTCACTACAATTATCGGTTGGGGGTGTAAGACCCACCGTTTCGAAGCTATGGAATAGGGCTACAATAATGTAGAAGACCACTCAATCCAGTTCCTAACACAACTAGGTCAAATATACGAAATACTATAACAGAATTCCCAAAACAGGTTTGCAAAACGCAGAAAACTGTAATCGGTATATCTCAGTCCATACAAGTCCAAATGCCGAAATTCCAAAGGCATAAGTTAGCTAAGTCATCCATCTACATTTCATCAGAAGACACCAACTCCAAAATCCAAACCAAAACCAGTCAAAATGGCCAAATACAAACTCAGTTTTCGCATTCTGATCAAAGCAGAACAGCTACAGTAATTTCGTCATAACTCACTCTACACTAATTCAAATGCCCTGAAATTTTACAGGAACCTTATACACATCAATACCTACAACTTTCATGTTTTGAGCAAAGTCCAATTCGGCCTCTAACCCAGTGATCTAAAACCGGACAGAATTGGGGTTCAAGAACCCTAACTTTTCAAATTTCACACCAAATCCAAAATTGATTGCATTTAACCACAATTCACACTCACTAGAGTCATTTCCAACCATTACAATTCATCATACAAGCCCCCAACATCAAGATCATATTAAACCAGAAAAAATCCCAATAAAATAAAAACTTCACCAAAACTCTTCAAATCAAGAAATAAATCACATTTTCACACACTCATGCCACTTCTAAGCATCATATAACCATCATTAAAGGTAGTAGGGTGTTTCAAGCTTCACTTACCAAGAAACAAGAGAGAGGAAGATGTGGAGCACCTTAGTCCTTCAAACAAAGTTCACCAAACAACTTGCTAGCACTAGAAGGAAAGTTTTTATGGAGTGAAATCTTGTTTATGGCCTTGATTGAGATGATTTGCTAGTAGAAACTTGAAGATTGGAGAAGTTTTCCTTCTTGCAAGAGTGAGAGAGAGAGCCGGCCAAACAAGAGAGAAAAATGGTGATTTTTTGGTGAATTTTGGATATTTAATCCCTTGGTCAAATAAGTCAAGACAATGAATAGTAATTCTTAAAAGTTGAACCAATAAGAAAATGACACGTGGCACCTTATTAAATGCATTCCTATCCTTCTTTTCTCTCTCACATCAATCACTTCACACACTCTACTTATCCCTTAACACCCGATAAATTTTACACAGTATCCGAAACTTAACCTTATTGGCCGAATTTTTCCGAACTTTTCGCACTAGTGGGTCCCACGTCCACTATTTATTCTTAATTTTCTAAAATTTCACCAATGCTAGAAAAATCATCTTAAAACTATAATTGCTCATAAAATCCACTAAGAAAATATTTTTAAGCCAGAAAATGCAAAATTACGCAATTAAAGGGGAAATAAACCCTAGGAAAATATTAGGGTTTTTACGGGTTCTCACAGGATGAACGTAAGGCAAAATTTCAGTCCAATAATGTCCAAGAAAACCGTGAAAAGCAGCCCCTTTTTGTAGCTTAAGATGATCACCAAGTGTTTAATGAAGTGTGGTTAAATTTTGAAGTGAAATGATGGAGGAATGAGCAAGAAAATGAAGAGCTTTTGGTCTCTTTTTCTTCTTCTTGGTTTTGGCTGTCTTGGAGCAAAAAGGAGGGAGTTTTTGCTGATGATAAAGCTTTTCAATGAACCTCAAATGTGTGGCCTAAAAGTGTCTTAAAGTCAACTCTCCAATAGTGCGCGTTCGCGCACGTTTCGCACCCGATTCCTCTCGGGTTTGTTTCACTAGTGCCCTAAACCTCTAATGCACTTTCATTCATACTATTATTATTCACTCTTAATAGTCTAAAAATAATGGTCTTGACTCCCTCAATTAATCGCGCGTGTAAAAACCCGTATTCCCGATTTAACCGCAATAAAGTGAAATTTTTAAAAAATTCTTATAACGATAGTACTACTAACTAATACTTAAGTATTTAAACATAAAAATACCTATTTTTAAGACTGATATATAAGTCTCCAATTTTCCAAACTCACTAGATCACTGTCTCGAAACGCGTATTCACTATTTTCACTAAATGAGTTTCCAAAAATTAATTTTCGTAACAAGTCATTTTAAAATTACATGTAAGTCATAATTTCATGTAATTGGGTCTAAAAAGGTTAGAAAATAATATTCGGGGCAAACAGGCAATTAAATAATTAATTAAGCCAGTAAAATAAAATAAAATAAGGAAATTTTTCGAGTTCTTACAACCTCCCCTCCTTAAAAGAATTTCGTCCTCGAAATTCACACTTAAGATAATATCGTACCCCTTATTTGCCAGGTCCACTAGATCTACCAAAATTCACAGCTTCTATAATTTGCACTAACAATTAAGCACTGATTTCTTCATAGGACTCCTACCTTCCAAACTATAGGGTAGCAATCACACTTTACTTGTACCACTCACGAAAATAGGGTTTTCACAAGAATAGTAAATTCCAGGGTCAATCAAAGGTCTAGTTAAATGATTCCATCTGGTGGTTCGAAACTCGAATAGGAAGATATATTTTCAATAGAAAACTTGTGAGGCCCCAGTTCGTTCTACGTTGATATATTCATTAATTGGGCGGTAACGTTTGGTTTTGGGAGTATTTCGAAAACCCTAAGTAGGGATTAAGATTTAAACCCTAAGTTCCGGTTAAGATTGAAAACCCGTTTTTCCTACATTTTCTTTATTAGAAAATTCCCCAGATAATTTTTATGAGTAAATATAGTTTTTAGATGATTTTTCTAGTATCGGTTAGATTTTGAGAAAATAAGAATATATAATGGACGTGGGACCCACTAGTGCGAAAAGTTCGGAAAAATTCGGCCAATTAGGTTAAATTCCGGATACTGTGTGAAATTTATCGGGTGTTAAGAGATAAGTAGGGGATGTGAAGTGATTGATGTGAGAGGAAAAAGAAAAGATAAGTTTGCATTTAATGAGGTGACAAGTGTCACCATTATATTGGACATGACTTATGATTCACTATTCACCATTTTGACCTTTTGACTAATTGGGTAAATATCTCAAAATTTCACCAAAAAATCACCATTTCCTCCTACTCCATGGCCGGCTCTCACTTGGACAAAGAAGAAGAAACTCTTCAACAATTTTAGCTTCCATTTAGCTCAATCTTCCAAAACCATTCACCTAAATTAGTTTCTACTCCATAAAATCCTACCACTTGGTGCTAGTGAGTGCTTTGGTGAAGTTTTTGTGGAGAGCTAAGGTGTTCTACAACTTCCTCTCTCTTGTTTACTTGGTAAGTGGTACTTGAACTTCCTCCTACACCTTATGAAGCTTAAGTTATGCTTCTTAGTGGCTAAAGTGCTGAAATTTCTGGTTTTTATCTTGGTTTGAGATGAATTGGTGAAGTTTTTAATTTATTGATGAATTTTCTGGTTTAATTGGATTATGATGTTGTGGGTGTTTATGATGGTTGGTAATGAGGGGGAATGACTCTAGTAGGTGTGTTTGATAAGAATTTGCAATCAATTTTGGGTTTGGAATGAATTGAGAAAAGTTAGGGTTTGATAACCCCTAATTCTGTCCGGTTTTGGATCATAGGGTTAGAGGCCGAATTGGACTTTGCTCAAAACATGAACGTTGTAGGTATTGATGTGTTTGAGGTGCCTGTAAAATTTCAGGTCATTTGGATTAGTGTAGAGTGAGTTATGACGAAATTACTGTAGCTGTTCTGCTTTGGAAAGAATGCGAAAACTGCGTTTGTATTTGGCCATTTTGATTGGAATTGGTTTGGATTTTGAAGTTGATGTCTTCTGGTGAAATGTATCTGAATGTCCTAGCTATCATATGCCTTTGGAATTTCGGCATTTGGACTTGTATGGACTGAGATATACCGATTACAGTTTTCTGCGTTTTGCAAACCTGTTTTGGAAATTCTGGTATAGTATTTTGCATATTTGACCTAGTTGTGTTAGGAACTGGATTGAGTGGTCTTCTACATTGTTGTAGCCCTGTTTCTTAGCTTCGAAACGGTGGGTCTTACACCCCCATCCGATAACCGTAGTGAATTTGGTGCCATTACCGCATATTGAGGTCAAATACGGTTTGTGATTCTGGTACGTTTTTGGAAAGTTTATGGCTGGAACTTTGGCTTCACATTTGACTGAGTTACAAGCTGTTTGGGCTCCCGACCAAAACACCAAACTTATAACCCTATATCAGAGCTTTCTAACGCCCTTGGAATTTCATGAATCGGATTTATAAAACCTGAAATATAGCCGAGCAAACAAGGCCTGCCCGTGAAAATGACCAGAAATCTGTTTTGGTCCTGATGACCAATTTCCGTTCCGAATTTGGATTGCCGACCTTCATGAAAGTTGTTCCATTTGGAATGAACTATCTAACTGCCAATTTTAAGCTCTTTTGACCATGTGTAGCATAGAAAACAGTGTGCGCTCAAAACTGACCATTTGTGCATTGGCCAGATTTCGTAAGTGATTGTGTTTGGTTCATTTGGGACTAAAGCCTCCAGTTTCAGTTCTGGATGTCTTCGTAACAGTTGTTGTTCATCCTTTAAGCTTCGATATGGCGTCTCATACGCCTTAATCCGATGTTCGTAGCTCAACTTATGAGTAAACTAGAAACGAGTGTCAAATCTGCCGTTTCCGCTAACGGCCGTCTCCGTTTCCGTTCGTCATATTTACGTGCGCGCGTGCCGTTTTTGCCGTTTTGCTTGTTTTAGGCACGATAGTAGTCGTTTGCGATATTATGTGACACAATCTTCTATTTCAGACGGTGGTGAGCTGGGCGGAACTGGTGGGGCCCACTACTAGCTGTTCATTTCGATCTGACTTCGTACTTTTGCTATTTCAGTTTCTGGGTAAGTATTCAGGCCAGTTTGGTGTGTTTTCTTCGCTATGTGTTTGAGATATGTGAAAAGGGCACTTAGGCGAGGGTGTACTTTATCGCACTCGACCTAAACCCTAATTTGAATGTATAATTGTACTTGGCGTATGTATATGAACCTTTTGGAACCAAAACCCTTGAGCTTGTGGCTCGGGGCGACTTTCGAATAAAGTTTGTGAAGTTTGCAAAGTTTGTGATTTTGAATAATTTTGTGAAGTTTGTGAGTTTGGGGCGAACTCTTGACATGGTTGAACTATTCGAGCCGGTTAGGGCTTGGTCGAAGGCAGTCCAACTTAGTCTGAGGTCACCAAGTTTGTAGGTTCATGTTATGAACCAATTTTGTAAATCCGGTTCACCGAGAAGGTGACCAAGTTTGTGACCCGAGCTTGTGACTCAAGCTCAAGTTTGTGATTTCGTTCGCCCGGGCAAGTTTGTGAGGTGACTGGCCAGTGAGGGTGATAAGGTGTCGGTGGGTGTACAAGTGAAGTTCTACGGACTATTATTTGCAGTCGACGGAGTGTCGGCAGGAGATCACGCATGGCACATGAGTTGGCTTTGGAGCCACCTGTATCCTTATTATGTGATGTTACTTTTCTGCTTTTGCTTTACTCTTATTGTGTAACTGTTACGTGAAATTTATGCTTTCGCCCCTGTTTACTTACTAAGCATATAGCTTACCCCATTCCTTTTGTTTTCCTTAGCAGGGGCCGACGCGGGGACTTTTGGCTCGTATACTAGTGTAGTAAGATTGGCTTGTAATAGTTGAACAGTTAGGATGTTTGTTTTGTTTTGGTGGTTTGACTCGATACTTTTGGAGAATGTAATTATAACTCTTTTGGGGTTGTATATAGTACTCTTTTGAATTTTCTGGCTTTGATTGTTTTAAGTTTTGAGTCCTGGCGCGAGCTAGGCAGGCGGCCCGCCGATACCCTTGGGTTCGCCCTTGGGAGAAGTGGGGTCGTCACAAAACTAACTTTACCAAAATTTTCGACTCAATTTGTCCAAAAAAATCATTTACTGGCATTCGATCTCCAAAATTAACAATTTTAGAAATAATCGGATTTCTTTGGTCCCAAATGACCACTCAAATTTTTGTTCAAATCAAATCAATCATAATATGCGAGACAAAAACGAGGGTTTTTTTTATGTATTTCGGAAATGTATGTGGCAAAATACGATTTACAATTTCAAAATTAGAGCCAAAAGATACAAACCTTTCTTCATGGTTCAAAACTAAGTTTTCTTAGTAAGAAACTTCAGGTAATGTTTTTGCCACCGTCATTAATACATATTTCAAATTCCTCAAATACATTTAAGAAGATTAATCATGCGACTCAATGCATGGGTATTAAAGAGCATATACAATGAAATAACATATAACTAAAGAATGTTTCAAAAATTTCATCAAAGTTTCGAGTTAAGAATTGCATTTGAATAAACATATATTCTAGAAAACGCTTTTAAGAGAGAAAGTGTTTTTTTTTTAAGTACAGCAGATAAGTAATGAGTTCAAGTCATTTCACAAAAAACAAACGAAATACTTCGAAAGTTCAAATATTCATAAAAAGTTGAAACATGTCCACAGGACCAACCACAAGATACGGTAGAACAATTATTAAAATTGCACAAGGGAGAACCTCTCTTGGTACCCAACTAAATCAATCTTTTATATCACTGGTAAGTCTAATCTTCTCGTTCATTTTCAATTCATATCTATCACTAAAATCCTATTGGATTATATAAGACCGGCCATCATTCTTTTTCAAGAGTGCGGGTTGCCTAAACCCACATCACAACCCATTCATTGTCCTTGCTAAGCCATACTTAATATAAGTCTATAGGCGTAAGAAAAGGAATAATTAGGCATAAAATAACTTAAAACATATACAAGTTACAAATACATTTAGAATTGGAAGCATGATTCTTTACATATATCAAAAGTCATAATACGAATCAAGAGGTCACAAACAAGCCAAGTAAAGTACATACCAAGTCAAAGTCAATAAACAAAAATGAATAAGTGATTATCAAAAGTGCATCCATCTCTAAGGCACAAACTCTTAAGTTCTACTCCTATCATCCCACTACGAAAGATCACAAGTAGTGCTTCACTAGATTAATTGAAACTAAATGATTCCCGTTCCCTAACATGTTCAACTTCAATCCCAACATAAGGATCTTTTGAGTTACGATCTTCTCCGCATCCCACTCTTAATTATTGTGCCATTTTGGCTAAACGATTATTGGTTTCCTGTAACTATTCACGTGAAATATCGATTCATTCTTATTTCCAACAAATGGAGATCTCAAGTCCTTAGGATTGCTCTCAACTCTCAAGTATTCGAGTACAAGAATCCGAAACTGTGACGCCCCAACATCTTCCAAGGGCGAACCCAAGGGTATCCACGGGACGCCTGCCCAGCTCTCGTCAGGACTCAAGACAAATCGATTCAAGTTTATCGATACATAACAATTAATACGAGCCAAATAAAGAAAAGTCACTTCCATAATCAACCATCCAAGGCTCACATCACGAGTTCAAAATACATCAATTACCCAATCCTTACATCAAGTTCCCAAAAGATACATCAATTCCCCAAACTATACAACAATCACAAGTCCAGCCAAAATATTTGAAACCCTAATACCAAAATACATCAAAAGGGGTTCCTCCGAAGTTCACTTCCTCCATTCCTGTTAAGGAAAACAAACTAATGGGATGAGCCAATACTCAGTGAGGCCAAGAAACACACATGCAAACACATAATCCAAGTAGCCGCAAATTACATAGTAAGTAAAGCTATAAAGTTCGAATAATTCACATTTCGAATACGGAAAATAAACATAAACAATTCAAAGATACTGTAGCTCTCAGGAGCTAAATTCCACGTAGTCGAGTCAAAGTCTTGATCACATCTCATGTTGACACTCCGTCAACCACATAAGTATCGAATTCGTAGATACACCACTTTTCGTCGAATCCCGTCACCGTTACACCCCCTTACCGAGCCCGCTCATCAAATTTTTTTTTTGATAATACTCGAGTATATCACGGCAATACTGCACGAGTAATGCCGAGCAAGATCTCTCCAATAGATCATGCTCTACGAATATCTCATGGTTTGCTAAGCTTGTCGACCAAACCCATGCTGGCTCGATTCGCAAAGTTAGCCAATGAGTTTGGGCGTCCCCCGAATATGAATATGAATACGAATGCAAATACGAATACAGATATAAATCGATGAGCAACGCTCAAATCGACGATTCCAAATAGGAATCACAAATATGGATCACATATATGAATCACAAATACGAATCACATCCACAATACTATGTACAAGTCGAATATGAATTCACATAGCAAAATTCAAATATAATTTTATTCAAAAGAGAGCGAGTGCGATAAAGTACACACTCGTCTCAAATTTTCAAATTCACATAACGGATAAGAACCAATTAACCATTTAGCAACAAACTCATGCACTTGACACTCACAGTGATTCAAGTAGCAAGTTCAAATGATGGTTTAGGCGTCTCCCGTGAGATCCTCTGGAAGGTCCTCTTGAGCGCCTGAGCATTTAATAATAAACTATCACTTATACATCCCAATTAATAAGAAATATTTTACCCTTGTACAATCTAAGAAAATTTCACAAGAATGAGTCTTAATTACTCGTAAATCGAAGCTCAAAAGTGAGGTTTTAAAACATAAGAAAATTTTGATTTTCATCCTTGAAATCGAGTGTAAAACGATCCAATGATATCAAAGGGAAAAGAGAGAGTTTGCAAAACTTTATTTCCTTGATGTTAGAAATTTTTAGATTTGTTATACTTACTTTGAAAAATCGTATCTCACTCTCTACATGTTCAAAATTGGAAAATCTTGTACCGTTGGAAACTACTTCCAATATACTAAAAGTTCCTAGAATACACTTTTCCATGATTCCAAATGGAAGGCATTCAAAATTGGCTCAAAGTTACTATTTTAAGCTTGCAAGACAGTTTTGAGGTTGGTTTTTCGCCAAATTTGGAAATTCGGCAAAATTCACAGAATTTGAACTAGCCTCTCAAATTTGAAACTCAATTAGAGTTACAATCAAAGTTTTACACAAAACAAGTGAAACGAAAATTGGAGTTTTGAGCACTAAGATATGGTAGCTCAAATTTGCTGCAAAAGTGAAGTTGTCAACCAAATTCCAGGTTTAAATCACGTACTTTGGGACTTCGTTTGAACATAGAAACGAACTCAGAATGGCACAAAAATTAGCAGTATTACACTACCATATAAGGGCTATTCCTCTACCAAATTTCATAGGAGAATTCATTCGGGAAGTCGGTTAACAAAACCATTGAAATCGCAAGAAGTTCGAAGGCTAAGCTGCCTTTGAGCTTCTGTTTTGCCGTTTTCCAAACATTTGGCCAAGAAACGACTCAAACATGATTTATTCCAGTAAGTAATGTCTAAAATATGTCTAAGGTACATTTGATCGGTGATTTACACCAAGAAATTTCGGATAACAAGTCCCAAATCATTGCTAGTTCAAATCTGTCCAAATGTAAGGTATTCCTTCACAAGACCAGATTCGAGTTTTGATCATAAATCATTCAATTCAATTCCGAATTGAGAGTGGTTGGTGGCATTGGAAAATAGACTCATAAGACTACATTTTCTCAGAAGAAAACATTTTCAAAATCAGTACATAACCAACTTTTTCGTGAGCATTAAGTTGCAGCTCATGAGCTGCCTTCCAGGAAGCAACGAAACAGGATAGTGGATTTGAAATGAATGGTTTGGCTAGCTCAAGTAGAACCAGGACATGAATTTTATACCAATAGAAAGCTAAGAATGTCTAGTTTCCAGTGCCACAAATGGCACTCGATTCCGGCATCGGAGCAACAAGTTATGGCTGAAACAAGAAAACTGCCTGGGCAGTGACGGGATTCAAATTCCAGATTTTCAAGCTTTCGAATTTCCGACATTTGGGTGATCGAATCATGTTATTTTTCTATGAAACTTTTTACACAACCAATATAACATGCAAACAACATAAACAAACCATTAGAACCTCAAAATTTGGCATTAAAGTCCTTGAACAAGGCAGGGGCAAAATGGTCACTTTTGGTCATTGCACCATCCATGAGTTTCTATCAACAACCCAACATTAATCCACCAATATAAGCACTAAACCAACATTATTTTGATCATCAATCATCAAATCAGTCCTTCCATCAAAAGTGAGAGTTCATAGGGCCCACCAAACAAAAATTCATCATAAACAAGACTACCCACATGCATGCAAGAGTTTATACGTGTAATTCTACTTCCATAAACCAAAATTCGAAGGTCGGATCGTTACCTACTTGTGTGATGAACAAAGACAGAATTTTTTTGGTCCCCTCTTGGCCAAGAAAAACCGTGAAAAGCTCCCCCTTTTTGCAGCTTAAAATGATCTCCAAGTAGAAGCTATGAAACAGGGATACAACAAAGTAACTTCAATCCATCATTCAAAAGCTTATTTTTAAAATGACTTGTTTCAATGATTATCTACTAATATAAGCACTAAACCACCATTAATTTCATCATCCAACATCAAATCAGCAACAACCCAAGAGTGGGAGTTCATAGAGCCCACTTTCACATTTTATACCATAAACAAGACTACCCACATGATTATATAACCTTATATGTGCAATAAATCTTACAAAAACTAAGATCTATGGGTTGGATGATTTGCTACCTTCTTGGATGATTAGATCAGAAATTTTGGTCACTCTTTGCTCCAGAAAACCGTGGCTTTTCAGCTCCCTTTTGCAGCTCAAAATACTCCTCAAGTGTTAAGCTAAGTGTAGTTCGAATTTGGAGTGAATTGGAAGAGGTTTGGTGAAGATTTGATGGAGGAATTGGAAGAACTCTTGAGCTGTTTTTCTTGCTTTGTTGTTCGGCCAGATGAGGGAGCAAGAGAGAGAAATTGTGGTCTGAAATGAGGCTTCCAAAGGAAGCTTAATGACTAAGGATTGGGTGCACAAAAGTCAACCGCAAAAAGTGCGCGCACGCGCGCGTTTTGTGCTGGATTCCTCTCGCGTTTGTTTCACTAGTGCACTAAACCTCTAAGGCACTTATATTCATATAAATATTATTCACTCTTAATTGTCCTCAAATAAGGGTCTAAAGTTCCTCAATTGAAATCGCGCGTGTGAAAACGCGTATCTCCAATTTAAGCGCAATAACGCGAAACTTCCGAGAAATTCTTATAACGATAGTACTAATAACTATCACTTGAGTATTTAAACATTAAAATGCCTAATTTAGGTCCATTGTACATGTCTCTAATATTTCAAACCTATTGTACTCTCAATCGATCAAGATTTCCAAAGACGTGATCACTATTTTTACAAAACGAGCTTCCGAAAATTAATTTTTGAAACAAGTCATTTTAAAAATATAATGAAACAAGTCATAATTAAATGATTAATTATGCTATGGAAGCATAAGTCGGTTGGAGTAAATCTCCTCGACTCTTACGTGGTGAAAGTGAAAAACGGCCAATGGCGGCCTATTGAAATGACATATGTCTACCAATTAACCGTAATTACTACCGTTAACCGTTTACCGTTTACCGTTAACCGTGTTTACTTACCGTTTTCTAATCTATTTGGTTACTTGCTTACTTGGTTATCTGCTTACGTGATCACCAACTTACTTGGTTACTTGACCACCTGATTACTTCATTATCATGAATCACATGTTATATGAAGCTGTCCATCATTATTAGGCGAGTGTGTACTTTACCTCACTCGACCTACTCAAATGATGAATTTTACCTTTTGTCGAATTACTTGGTTACCTGTGCATGTTGTAAGCTCTAAGCTGAACTTGGGCCCTGCCCTTGGTTACTGACCTACTCGAGCCAGGACTGGGCTCGGTCGGGTAGGTTGGAACCCTGGGCCACCGTTTCGGTATACTCGAGTATTACCACTGGAGGGATAAGGCGATGGCTAGACCGTACCGTGGGGATCAGAAGTCATAAGGTGTAGATGACCGACAGAGTTCCACTGGAACACCGTATCCTACCGTATATGTTTACCTTGTATCATGATAATTGTTTCATGCTAAAATGTCAACATGAAATCCTGAACTATGCCTGTGATATGCTCCATACCTGTTACCTGACCAATGTACTTATATCATGATACTTGTCTCATGATAAATGTCTCATACCATGATAAATGTCTCAAATTACTCGTACAATGATTATCACCTCATGATAACACGCCATTGTGTAACATTGAACCATGCATATGATATGCCAAACTTACTTGATTTATTTGAACTGTTAGAGTGTATTGGAACCTCACTGGGCTGTGTAGCTCATCCCACGTTGTGGTTTTCTTTTACAGGGTTCGAGACCAAGGGTGCTCGTGAGTAGTACTAGATTGTTTTCTTTTGAAAACTTTAAGTTATATTATAACGGATGGCTATTGTACCCTTTTCCGTTGGGTTGTATTTAAGCTTGGAAGCTGCATAATTGTAAGTGTGAGATATTTGGAGTACTTTAATTATGTATTGAAGTTACTTAAAGTATTTCGAGCTTTTGAATGATGGATTGTAGTGAGTCCTGGCGAGACCCACCGTTATCATTTTAAGCTTTTGAATGATGGATTGAAGTTACTTTGTTGTAAGACCCACGGTTATCGGATGGGGGTGTAAGACCCACCGTTTCGAAGCTATGAAACAGGGATACAACAAAGTAGAAGGCCACTCAATCCAGTTCCTAGCTTAACTAGGTCGAAAATGCCAAATACTATCCCAGAATTCCCAAAATAGGTTTGCAAAACGTAGAAAATTGTAATCGGTATATCTCAGTCCATACAAGTCCAAATGCCGAAATTCCAAAGGCATATGTTAGCTAAGACATTACATTTCATCAGAAGACACCAACTTCAAAATCCAAACCAATTCCAGTCAAAATGGCCAATTACTATCACAGTTTTCGCATTCTGCCCAAAGCAGAACAGCTACAGTAATTTTGTCATAACTCATTCTAAATTAGTCCAAATGACCTGAAATTTTACAGGCATCTCAATCACGTCAATACCTACAACTTTCATGTTTTGAGCAAAGTCTAATTCGGCCTCTAACCCAGTGATCTAAAACCGGACAGAATTGGGGGTTCAAGAACCCTAACTTTTCAAATTTCACACCAAATCCAAAATTGATTGCATTTAACCACATTTCACATCCACTAGAGCCATTTCCAACCATTACAATTCATCATAAAAGCCCCCAACATCAAGATCATATTAAACCAGAAAAATCATCATAAAATGGAAAACTTCACCAAAACAAACCAAATCAAGAAACAAATCACATATTACTTCTCTCATGCCTCCATTAAGCACAAAATAAGCATCATTAGAGGTAGTAGGGTGTTTCAAGCTTCACTTACCAAGAACCAAGAGAGAGGATGATGTGGAGCACCTTAGTCTTTCAAACAAAGTTCACCAAACAACTTACTAACACTAGACGGAAAGTTTTTATGGAGTGAAATCTTGTTTATGGCCTTACTTGAGATGATTTGCTAGTAGAAACTTGAAGATTGAAGAAGTTCTCCTTCTTGCAAGAGTGAGAGAGAGAGCCGGCCAAAGGGGAAGAAAAATGAGGAAATTTGGTGAATTTTGAGATATTTAACCTTTGGGTCAAAAGGTCATAAAAAATGTCAAAAGGTAAATAGTGATTCTTAAAAGGTATCCAATAAGAAAGTGACATGTGTCACTCTATTAAATGCAATCTTATCAATCTTTTCTCTCTCACATCAATCACTTCATATACTCTACTTATCTCTTAACACCCGATAAATTATACACAGTATCCAAAACTTAACCTTATTGGCCGAATTTTCCCGAACTTTTCGCACTAGTGGGTCCCACGTCCACTATTTATCCTTAATTTTCTAAAAACTCTCCAATACTAGAAAAATCATCTTAAAACTATAATTGCTCATAAAATCCTCTCAGAAAATATTTCTAAGCCAGAAAATGCAAAAACATGCAATTAAGGGGGAATAAACCCTAGGAAAAAATATTAGGGTTTTACGGGCTTTCACACTCTCCCCCCCTTAAAAGAATTTCGTTCTCGAAATTTCTCACCTTAATTCCCGAAAAGGTTTGGGTATTTCCTTCGCATTTCCTCTTCCATCTCCCAAGTAGCTTCCTCCACTCCGTGGTTTCTCCATAGTACTTTCACGAGCGGAATCTTCTTGTTTCTGAGCTCTTTGACTTTTAGATCGAGTACTTGAACCGGTTTCTCTTCATAGGCCAGCGATTCATCCACTTCGATCTCCTCCGGTTGCAATACATGGGATGGGTCTGGATGATACTTCTTTAGCATCGAGACGTGAAAGACATCGTGGATTCGAGATAGACTGGATGGCAGTTCCAATCGATACGCGACCGCTCCAACCCTTTGAAGGATCTTGTAGGGTCCGACGTACCGTGGTTGGAGTTTCTTTCCTTTCCCCGCTGTAAGACTTCATAAAGGTGTGATTTTGAGGAATACGTAGCCTCCAACTTCAAACTCCAAGTCTTTCCTTCGATTATCCGCGTAGCTCTTTTGTCGACTTTGAGCTGTTTGAAGTCGTTGCCGAATTAACTTGACCTTTTCCTGAGCCTCTTCCATCCAGGGAATGGTTGCCGGGTCCAGTGCCTTCTTTTCGCCAACCTCATCCCAGTAAATCGGTGAGCGGCACTTGCGTCCGTAGAGAGCTTCGTACGGAGCCATTTGAATTGACGAATGGAAGCTATTGTTGTACGCAAATTCTACCAAGGTCATGTGCTGACCCCAACTGCCTCCAAAGTCCAGAATACATGTTCGTAGCATGTCCTCAAGAGTTTGAATCGTCCGTTCCGACTGGCCATCCGTCTGAGGATGATAAGTAGTGCTCAAGTTGAGTTTCGTCCCCAGGGTTTCTTGAAACTTCTGCCAAAACCGCGATACAAACCGTGGATCCCGATCAGAGACAATGCTCACAGGCACGCCGTGTAACCTTACAATTTCATCCATGTACAATCGGGTCAATTTGTCCATTGAGTATTTCATGTTCACCGGCAAGAAATGGGCCGACTTGGTTAATCGATCAACGATCACCCAAACGGCATCGTGACCTTTTTGCGTCCTCGGTAAACCGGAAACGAAGTCCATTGTGATGTTTTCCCACTTCCACTCGGGTATCTCCAAGGGTTGTAACAGACCCGACGGTTTTTGATGCTCTGCCTTCACTTGCTGGCAAATAAGACATTTCTGCACGTATTGAGCTATTTCCCTCTTCATGTTATCCCACCAATAGGTCCCTTTCAGGTCTTGATACATCTTGCTGCTACCCGGATGGATTGTATACTTGGACCTATGAGCTTCCTCCAAAATTTCTGCTTTCAACGATTCCTCCTTTGGTACCACCATACGGTTTCGGTACTTCAAAATACCCTCAGGACTTAAATTAAAGTCCGTAGTTTCTCCCTTCTCCACTTTCTCTCTCCACTTACGTACCATCAGATCCTCGCCTTGCGCCTCTTTTATATGTTCCAGTAGAGTGGATGTCACCCTTACATTGCTAAATATCACCTTATGACTCCCAAGACAGGGTTTCCACTCGCACACAGACTCTAGCAAATCCCATTCCTTAATCATTAGCCCTGCTACTTGCACTTTACGACTCAAGGCATCCGCTACTACATTTGCCTTTCCCGGATGGTAGTTGATTGTACAATCGTAGTCCTCCAGAAATTCCATCCATCGTCGTTGTCTCATGTTTAATTCTTTCTGGGAGAAAAGATATCTAAGACTCTTGTGATCCGAAAACACTTCAAAGGTCACCCCATATAGGTAATGCCTCCACTTTTTCAGTGCAAACACCACTGCAGCTAGTTCCAGGTCATGAGTCGGGTAGTTCTGTTCGTGAAGCTTCAATTTCCTAGAGGCGAAAGCAATCACATTCCGGTTCTGCATCAAAACACATCCCAATCCCTCTCGCGACGCGTCCGCATATACTGCAAACCCGTCCACTCCATTTGGCAAGACCAATACTGGAGCCATGGTCAATCTTTTCTTTAATTCCTGAAAACTCGTTTCGCATCGGCCACTCCAGATAAATTGGCCATGCTTCTTTGTCAAGTCAGTTAAAGGTCCTGCCAGTTTGGAAAAATCCTTAATAAACCTTCGGTAATACCCAGCTAGCCCTAGAAAGCTACGAATTTCCGTGGGGGTTTCTGGCCTCTTCCAATTGGTCACAGCTTCAACCTTCGCCGGGTCCACTGCAATACCTTCGTGGGAGATCACGTGCCCTAGAAACGCCACTTTCTCCAACCAAAACTCGCATTTGCTAAACTTGGCGTATAACTGATGTTCCCTCAATGTCTGCAACACCACTCTCAAATGCTCTTCGTGCTCCTCGCGTGACTTAGAGTAGACCAAAATGTCGTCAATAAACACCACGACAAATCGGTCTAGATAAGGTTTAAAAACCCTATACATTAGGTCCATGAAGGCGGCGGGAGCATTGGTCAGTCCAAAAGGCATAACGGCGAACTCATAATGCCCGTATCTCGAGTTGAAAGTAGTTTTCGGGATGTCCTCCTTCTTTATCAATAACTGATAGTATCCCTGTCGGAGGTCCAACTTCGAGAAGACCACTGCTCCTTGCAGCTGGTCAAACAACTCGTCGATGTGGGGCAATGGATACTTATTCTTGATCGTCACGTTGTTCAGCCCCCTATAGTCAATACACATCCTCAAAGTTCCATCCTTTTTCTTCACGAATAGAACAGGAGCTCCCCAAGGAGACTCACTCTCGTGAATGAATCCCCGCTCCAAAAGGTCTTGTAATTGCAACTTAAGCTCTTTAAGTTCTGCAGGCGCCATTCGGTAAGGGGTTTTGGAGATAGGTGCGGTTCCAGGTAAAAGATCTATTCGGAATTCTATCTCCCTTTCCGGAGGTAAGGCCACTAACTCATCAGGAAACACATCCGGAAATTCCCTCACTACGGCCACGTCTTCCACTTTTAACTTATCCGTAGGGGTATTAATTAGAAAGGCCAAATATCCTTGCGCCCCTCTACTTATCAGTTTCCTAGCTCGAATGCCCGAAATGAGAGCAGATGAGGCTAACCTACCCCTTATATCTAACCTTAAGGTTGCCTCGCCAGGAATACGAAATTCAACTATTTTCGTTTTACAGTCCAGTTGGGCGTTATATCTGGCTAACCAGTCCATACCCAAAATCACGTCGTACCCCTTAATGGATAAGCTAATCAAGTCCCCTAGAAACCTCCTTTCACCTACCCATACATCGCAATCTCTATAAACCATACTAGTCACCAAACGTTGGTTCCCCGTAGGTGTACTAACCTCTAAGTCATATGGTAAACTAGCAGGTTTTATATCGATGCCACACATGAAATCAGGGTTAACAAACGAATGAGTGGCACCAGGATCAATTAAAACTTTGGCAAAGCGGTGGAAAATAGGGATCGTACCTTCCACCACCTCGGAAGACTCTGGGATCTGGTGAGGCTCTAAGGAATATACCCTAGCCGGAACTTTTGATTTGGATCCGTCTCCCTTGGCCGGTCCAGGATTGGTTCTCGACGGTAGTTGGCTCCCCTTTCCGTCTTGTTTCAGGACCGGACATGTAGCCAGCTGATGGTCCGCACTTCCACACCGCAGACATTTCCCCAGTTTCCTCCAGCAATTGTCCTCGGTGTGGTTTGTCTTTCCGCAGTGCCCACAGGGACCACGAGGTGCCGAAGCCGAACCACTCTGGGTGTTTCCCCTTTGCCCTCGCCCAGCTTGGCCGCCCCTGAACGGAGTCCCTCTGCCTGGTCCAGAATGACGACCACCTCCAGTTCCACGTCCAAACTTGGAGGGAGTGCTCTTCTCACCTTGTCCAGACGTACTCCCAGGAAATCCACGCTTCTTAGCCTGGAAGTTTCGGACCTGAAGCCGTGCACTCTGAACTCGTTGGGCTTTTTCCATAGCCTCGCTAAACGTGGTAATTTGAGCCGCAGCGAGGTCCTTCTGGATCTCAACGTTCAAGCCCTGAATAAAGCGCCTCACGCGTCGTTGCTCGGTCATGATTAATTCAGGCGCGAATTTGGACAGGCGGGTAAACTGGCTCTCGTACTCCGCCACAGTCTGAGCCCCTTGCCGGAGCCGGATAAACTCGTCCTCCTTCCTCTCCTGGACTAGAGGAGGGAAAAACTTGGCATTAAATTCCCGAATGAAGTTCACCCACGTCCTTGGTGTCTGCTCTCGCTCCCATTTCTGTCTAATTACGTTCCACCAGGAACGGGCAGCTCCCTCGAGTTGAAAAACGGCAAAAGTCACCTGCCGTTCGTCCGGATAGTGTAAAGCCGCGAATATATCAACCATTTTCTCAAGCCACTTCTCGGCGACGTCAGGGTCGGGTCCCCCAATAAACTTTGGTGGGGAAAACTTTTGAAAATGCTCAAGCGCTCTATCTTCGCTCTCATCATGATGGCCAGGGTTTCCAGGGTTAGGGTTTGGGTTCTGGCCCTGTTGTTGCACTACTTGTGCAAGTAGGTTGGTCATTTGCTGCATAGCAGCAGCTATTTGAACGGTGGGGTCTATTTGGGGTTCAGGATTCGGTCCAGTAGAGGCTTCCCCCGTTTCCCTAACCGGTGTGGGTTGCCTACCGCGCCCACGTCCCCGACCACTTCGTGTTCCTTCCATAGGGTATACTTGGTCTAGGCAAAAGTACTATACCAAAGCAGCAGTAAAACATATAAGCAATACTTAACTTTGCACAAAACACATATTGATGCATTTCAAACAAGATCACAAGCACACATATATACAAGCCAAACACATATATACAATCAGTCAGTTAAGTACGGCCAAAGCACGTACGTACACAAAAGATCCACCTGAGGATAGGCCTATCAAAAGAGATTTACACGTAGCTAACCCTACACCCAAACGGTTAGCTAAGGCTCTATCCCTATCCCTATGTACATTCAAAAACCACCACTAGCCAAAAGGTGCCTAGATATCATAGCTTAGTCGGTTGCCGGGGTCTGAGACCCAGGCGATGGGGTAGATTCCTCCCCAGCCTCGGCCCCAGCATACGAGGCCTCATCGCTAGACTCCTCGAGTCCATCGTCGCATAGGTTAAGGATCGCTTCAGCACGACCCCTCACTTTGCGAGCTCGCTTGACCTCACGCTCGCGACCATCCCTCAGTTGATCACATAAGTCATTAACTCGGTCCTCCGCCTCATTCACGTCATACTCAAGCTCCATGATACGTGCGGCTTGCTTGTCATTGGTCGCCTTCGCCTGAGCCACCTCAGCCTCCAATGTAGCAACCGCAGCTTCAAGCTTAGAATTTTCCTTAGCAAACTCCTCGCGTTCCTTTGCCACCGACAAAACTAGCGTATTTGGGTAGGCAAAGTTGCTACGACACTCACACTGTCGAATGCGGCTGGCCGGGCTCCAACGGACCACGGCCCCCTCCTGCCTCAGTCGATACTTAATTGTCGGCAGGGTGCTACGAGGACGATCGCCTACCGGGCGGTCACTCGGGTCACCACTCGCATCCATCTTATAACAAAGGAATAAATAACATGAATAACCTTAATAGGTATAAACAAAAGCATCCTCAAGTCCTGCACTTCTATCACACCCAGGCTAGTGCAAACCTAGGCTCTGATACCACCTGTGACAGCCCCACCTTCCCCTAAGGCGAACCAGAGGGGTTAGCGGACTGCCTGCCCAGCTCTCGCCAGGACTAACGGTACAATTTACGTCAATCTATAACGTTCCGGTACATACCATTGCGCGCAAACAAGCCAAAATCACAAAATAAGAAAAACGTAAATCGAAGCCGAAATGAATAGTAAAATGCCTGCCAGAATCCGGCCAGAACCTGGCCGGATTTTCGGCCGGATTCTCGGCCGGATACTGGGCCGAGAGCAAAACCCCAAAAATCTTTTTTTTTTTTTTTTTCCTTCCATCACAATCCGCCCGGCAATCCGGCCAAGATCCGGCCGGATTGTCTGGCCGGATACCCGGCCGAGAGCAACTGGCCGGGTTCCATTTTTCCCCAGGCAATCCGGCCTGCAATCCGGCCAGTTTCTGGCCGGATTCCTGGCCGGATTCGCCACTGTTCATCCTCGGCAAAAATTTTTCTTTTCCGTTTGAAAGTCGTGTCATTCCGAAATCAATCCAAACACTAACCAAACATATATATACATTGGAAATCAACATTTACAAGCCAAACGGCCTACCAAAGTATCCATTTAGTTCATACATATCCAAGTAGCCAATTACACACCAAACATTGGTGGAATCAAAGTACTTAGGGTTTTCACCCTCAAGGAGCTATTCAAAAATACATATACATGAGCTCAACTTGCATTCAACTATCATAACCTTTCCAAAAGTGTTCATTCGCCTGTAAGGAAAACAAATAACACGGAATGAGCTAAAGCCCAGTGGTATACCACCCAATAAGCAATCAAAGTCATATAAGAATGAACTTTCATTTAAAGTGCTCAAATAAGCAATGAAGCAAAACGGTAAAAGGATACGGTCGGCTCTCAAGAGCCCATGTCCACGCTTGAAATCTTGATCCAACCACATTGACCCTCCGTCAATGTTAAAAGCACCAAACCGTAGACCACACTTTACTTCCACTTCCTTCCACCCAACATACCCCAACCGGGCCCGCACTCCATTTCAGTAGTTTTGGTAATACTCGAGTTTACCGGAACCAAGGGTCTCATTACCACAAGGTTCCCCAGTACAGTCCCCGTGGCATGATAATTTTCACGACCAAGCCCTCGCTGGCTCGATCCAATTAACTACCATACGGGGTTGAGCTCATAAATGCAGTAAAGCCATTGGATACTCGTCCAACGACACCAAATCAGTTTCCATGAATGGAATACAGTATCTCATATATCCAGTGCAGTATTTCAGTAAAACACAATCAATAGCCATGAATAAAATCACAAGAGGTGAGGGCGATCAAGTACACCCTCACCTCAATCATTTCCAATAACCAAGTAAGCCTCCAAGGCATCATATACACATAGCACAAAGCCACATTATAACAAGTAAGTGAGTAGTATACTCACAAAGCAAGTAAGTGGTATTTCATGTACCACGATCACCAAGCCGTCGTGCACTACCGTCACGCCCTAGAATCACGCAACAAATGCAATGAGACTCGATAACGAGTCATATAGCAATGCTAAACACAACCCCAATAGGGTTTCATATGCATAAATGAGCATAATAGCAAACCAGAAATCAGAAAATGGCCTTAGTCTTGGCCCCAAATAGAAAACTGTTTTACACTCATTATGCGGTAATGGCGTCAAATTCTCTACGGTTATCGGATGGGGGTGTAAGACCCACCGTTTCGAAGCTATGAAACAGGGCTACAACAAAGTAGAAGGCCACTCAATCCAGTTCCTAGCTTAACTAGGTCGAAAATGCCAAATACTATCCCAGAATTCCCAAAACAGGTTTGCAAAACGTAGAAAACTGTAATCGGTATATCTCAGTCCATACAAGTCCAAATGCCAAAATTCCAAAGGCATATGTTAGCTAAGACATTACATTTCATCAGAAGACACCAACTTCAATATCCAAACCAATTCCAGTCAAAATGGCCAATTACTATCACAGTTTTCGCATTCTGCCCAAAGCAGAACAGCTACAGTAATTTCGTCATAACTCATTCTACATTAGTCCAAATGACCTGAAATTTTACAGGCATCTCAATCACGTCAATACCTACAACTTTCATGTTTTGAGCAAAGTCTAATTCGGCCTCTAACCCAGTGATCTAAAACCGGACAGAATTGGGGGTTCAAGAACCCTAACTTTTCAAATTTCACACCAAATCCAAAATTGATTGCATTTAACCACATTTCACATCCACTAGAGCCATTTCCAACCATTACAATTCATCATACAAGCCCCCAACATCAAGATCATATTAAACCAGAAAAATCATCATAAAATGGAAAACTTCACCAAAACAAACCAAATCAAGAAACAAATCACATATTACTTCTCTCATGCCTCCATTAAGCACAAAATAAGCATCATTAGAGGTAGTAGGGTGTTTCAAGCTTCACTTACCAAGAACCAAGAGAGAGGATGATGTGGAGCACCTTAGTCTTTCAAACAAAGTTCACCAAACAACTTACTAACACTAGAAGGAAAGTTTTTATGGAGTGAAATCTTGTTTATGGCCTTACTTGAGATGATTTGCTAGTAGAAACTCGAAGATTGAAGAAGTTCTCCTTCTTGCAAGAGTGAGAGAGAGAGCCGGCCAAAGGGGAAGAAAAATGAGGAAATTTGGTGAATTTTGAGATATTTAACCTTTGGGTCAAAAGGTCAAAAAAAATGTCAAAAGGTAAATAGTGATTCTTAAAAGGTATCCAATAAGAAAGTGACATGTGTCACTCTATTAAATGCAATCTTATCATTCTTTTCTCTCTCACATCAATCACTTCATATACTCTACTTATCTCTTAACACCCGATAAATTATACACAGTATCCAAAACTTAACCTTATTGGCCGAATTTTCCCGAACTTTTCGCACTAGTGGGTCCTACGTCCACTATTTATCCTTAATTTTCTAAAAACTCTCCAATACTAGAAAAATTATCTTAAAACTATAATTGCTCATAAAATCCTCTCAGAAAATATTTCTAAGCCAGAAAATGCAAAAACATGCAATTAAGGGGGAATAAACCCTAGGAAAAAATATTAGGGTTTTACGGGCTCTCACATTGGGCGTCCCCCATGTATCATGTTAGTGTCGCGGAGATTCACTCCAACGACGTATGCAATCATAGTATACCATGTCATGTATTCAAGCATTTGACAGGTTTAAGCATGTATTTCAAGTCATGAAAACCAGGTAAATCATGTTAAACATGAGTCATTTGTTTCAAATGAGAACGAGTGCGATAAAGTACACACTCAACTCCATTTTCGAAAAAAACTAGGCTAAGCATGTAATCAAGTCCATAGAGTTCAAGTAGTCAAACACTTGACACTCACCGAGCAAAACAAGAAAAATATTTTCTGGAAGTTCAAGTGTTCACGGTAGGATTCTCTTGAAGGTCCTCATGTGCGCCTGAGCAAATAATAAGGTATTATCATTCATATATCCCAATTATCAAGGAAGATTGTACGCTAGTACATTCTAAGGAAATTTCACGAAAACGAACCTCAATTACTCGTAAATCGAGGTTCAACTGGAGTTTCTTAAAGTACAAGGGCGATCGAGTTTTCATTTTAGAAAATCAAGTATAAAACGTTCAAGTAATATCGAAGGGATAAAGAGTGCTTGAAAACTCCCTTCTTTTGGAATTCGGAAAATTTTCAGTTTTGATACGATATTTTAAAAAATCGTATCTCACATTTTACATGTCAAAAATTGGAAAACTTGGTACCGTTGGAAACCTCTTTAAAATTACTAAAAGTTATTAGAAGATACTTATCCATGAATCTAAGTGAAAGGTATTCAAAAATGAGCTTAAAGTTTCTGTTCCAGAACACCCAGGATTGAGCCGGTATTGGTTTTTCGCTAACTTTTGAAATTCGGCAGAATTCACTCGTTGCAAACCAGCCCTTGAAATTTTTAACTCAATTAGAGGTGCAAGTAAGGTTTAGGACAGAACAAGCAGATCAAGAATCGGAGTTTCGAGCACCAAGATATGGTAGCTCAAAATTGGAAAAAATTCAAGACTGTTGAACAATTTCCAGATTTGGGTCTCCGACTTTGGACCTTTAGTTAAGTGTCGAAACGGATTGGTGCCAAATTTTGCTGTATAGTATTCCTATATGAAGGGTATCTCTCCTCAAATTTCGTGGAAAAATACCTTCGAGAAGGTAGTTAACCAATCAACAAAAGTTTTGAAATTACTAAGGCCAAACTGCCTTTAGCTCCATTTCTCTCCGTTTCCAAACATTCGGCTAAGGAACCTCCAGACATGGTTCATTTATGCAAGAAAAGTCTAAAGAACATACATGGTACATTTGGTAGGTGTTTAGCACCAAGAAATTCATTTAGTAAGACCACAACGAGTCTCACATCAAATCTATCCAAATCCAAGGGTTTTCAAGAATAAGGCAGTCACCGTATTTCAATCACGAATCACTCAATTTAACTCAGAATTGAGCATGGTTTAAGGCGTTGGAAAAAACATTCATAGGGTTATAATTTCACAGAAGAAATTGTTTTAAGATTCAGCATGCAACTGGCTCAAAATTAAGCCTAAAGTTGCAGCATCATCAAATCATTCCAGCAGAACAGAGAAACAGGGCAGCCTTCTTAAAATGATTGATTTGGCTCACACACTTGGAACAAAAATGTGAATTTTATACCATTGGAAAGGTGTGGATATCTAGTTTCAAATGCCACTGACGGCACTCGATTTCGACGTCGGAGGACAAAGTTACGGCCGAAACACTATCGCTGGACAGAGCTACACGGAAACAGTTTTCCAGCTTGACTAGTTTCACAAAGAAATTCATTTGCCCAACCAAACCTCAATATTTTCCAATGAAAATTTTTACACAACTAATGCAACATATAAACATCGTATTCAAGCCATTAGATCATCAAAATTTGGCCTTAAAATAACCGAACAAGGCAGGGGCAGAATCAGAATTTTTCTATCCCATGAGTTCCTTGAGGTTTCTACTAATTATACTCCATTAATCCACCATTTCAAACACTAAACCAACATTATAATTAGCATCAAACACCATATCAGCCATCAAGACAGAGGTGGGAGTTCATAGAGCCCACCTTCCAATTTTTCCGACAACAATAACAACCCATATGAAATTAAGAGCTTAAAGGCATAATAGAACTTCCAAAAACTGAAATTAGAAAGCTTGATCATGACTTACTCTAGTTAATGTCCAAGTCAGAAATTTCGGCCCCTTTTTGCTCCAGAAAATCCATGAGTTTGAGCTCCCTTTTGCAGCTCAAAGTAGTGTCCAAGTGTAGAGCTAAGTGTATGAGAAGTTGGGTGTGAATCTAGGAAGGTTTGGTGCAAGTATTTGGAGATGGAAAATTTTGAGAAGCCTTGGTTGTTTTTGCTGCTTGGGTGCCTGCTGCTCTAGTGAGGAAGAAAGAAATGTTAGGTCTGACTTTTTGCCGTACAAAGAAAGCTTAACGTCTAATAATTTAGGTGCGCAAAAGTCAACCGCAAATAGTGCGCATACGCGTGCGTTTTGTGCTCGATTTCTCTTAAGTTTGTTGCACTAGAGCACTAAACCTCTAAGGCACTTACATTCATATAAATATTATTTACTCTTAATTGTCCCAAAATAATGGTATAAAGTCCCTCAATTAATCGCACGCGTGAAAACGCGTATTTCCAATTTAGGCGCGATAACGTGAAACCTTCAAGAAATTCGTATAACGATCGTACCACTAACTATCACTTCAGTACTTAAACCTAAAATTACCTATTTTAGGACAATTATACATGTCTCCAAAATTTCCAAGCTTATTGTACTCTCAATTGGCTAAAGTTTTCAGACACATTTTCACTTTTTCACTAAACAAGCTTCTAAGAAAAAATAATTTTTGGAACGAGACACTTTCAAAATATAACGAAACTATAAAACCATGTACTTAGGTCTAATAAGGCTAGAAAATATTATCCGTGGCAAATATTCAAATAATTAATTAAATGAGCCAAAAATAGGAGTCGAAATAATAATAATTTTTTTAAATTTTAATTATTTTTTTTTACGAGGCCTCACAGGGTAAATGTTTGGTATACTCGAGTATTACCCTGTTGTCTGGTGGAGTCCGACCAACTTCCGGAAGGGGGTGAAATGAAATGAATGAACGATTGGTAATGTGAATGAGGGGTTTTTACTTACAAAAATGCATTTTCAAATGATTGGAGAAATAAGGAAATGAGAGGAGAATGAACGAATGAATGGCTCCATGTGAGCATGTATTCTTTTAATGAATGTGTTATTATCGCTTTATATTGTAAACAATTCTTGAATTATTGGTTATCTATGGTTAATGTATTGGATTGATTGTTTGATTATGTGTTTGGAATCTCACTGAGTTTTTAGCTCATTTCTTTAGTTTTATATTCCTTAGCAGGGGAAGGCGAGTAAAGACGAGAGTTCTGTATAGACTAGCCTGGACTAGTTTCTTAAATTTTGTAATGGTTCTCGCCCTAGCGCTTGGCACGGGTTAGATGTATGAAGAATTGAGAACCTTTATATATTTGAGTCTGTACTCCTTTTTGAAATAGAAATGTACATAAGTTTGCATTAAGTTTTGGATTGTTATTATATTTCTTTCTTGTGGTTTTATTTCGGATGTGATTGAGGTATGACTGAGTCCCGGTAAGAACTGGGCAGGCGGTCCGCCGAACCCTTTGATTCGCCGTAGGGTGAGGTGGGGCTGTCACATTCATGTACTGATTTTTTTGGAATAATTATTTCTTCTGTGGTTAATGTTTTTGAAGTGGAAGGTTTATTTTCTATTAATGTCATTTTGGCTTCTATTTCTAAATCTTTAGTTTTTAATTCTATAATTTCTTGTTGTAATTGTTTCACTTGAGTCTTTAAATTATTAATTTCTGTTTGAAGATCTTTAGTAGTTTCTTTTTTCATACTATTTATATTAGGATATTTATCTATTAATTTTGGAATACTAAATGGTTCAATTATTTTTGGCATCTTATCTTCTTATATTATTAAACTCTTTAAACTTTCTAAATATTCTTTTTTAGCTAAAGGATCATCAATTTTTTCAATTATATCTAATAAAAATTCTTTATCTTCTTTTTTTGTAATTATATTTATGTATTTTGGGTTTGTAATCACATTTATATATTTTGGATTATTTGAACAATTACAATCTTCTTTATCATCTGAACTACTTATATCATTATAATAATCATCTTCTGTACTTTGTTCTTTTTCATTTATTAATAAGTTTATTAATTTATTCTTTATTTCTTCGTCTTCTGCACAGATTTCGTGTATTTTTCTTTTAATTTACATTTATTTGCTTTATGTCCTACTTTCCCACATTTATAACAAATAATTTTCTTTTTATAGAATTTCTTGCTTTTCTTTTTCTCATAATTTTCATCTTTATTAGATTTTTTATATCTTAAGTAATTTTTTTCCTTTTTACTTTTCTTTTTATATGTTGATGGTGATTTAATTCTTTTTATACCAAATGCTTCACAAAATGATCCTACTTCCTTTGTTTTAGAACCATACTTAATCTAAAGTTTTAATTCTGAATATAATATTAAACTTTCTTTTTTCATAAAATCAAATAATTGTCCAAAAGTAATATTTTCAAATGAAATAACATTTGTTCCCATTTCTTTTTGTAAGTTATCCATTATCCTTTGTGAGAATAAACTTGGTAATCATGTAATAAATCTTTCTTTCCAAAATGAAGCATTACAATCTGATCTTCTTAATACATTTGCTAAAAACATATCTTTGCACCACGTAAAGTCTGACAAAGTTGGGCATCTTAAGTTTGTTAAAAATATTTTATTCGCATTTAACTCTTCTTTTGGATTTCCTACGAAATACATTACTATTGTTACAATTAAAAATTCTGCAGCATCTGATTGTACTTGAATATTTCCTTGATCATCTTCAATATCTTGTGTATGATCTCGTATTGATAATTTATCTTGAAGTGTTAAAGTATTATCCCACCAATTTTTTAATTGTCCTGTAAATCCTGATACTAATAATGTTGCAATATTTCTTTCTTGAATATTTTTAGGCTTATAAGCTAATCTCGTGAGAACCCGAAAATTTTCACATTTTCTAAGCATTATTTTATTTTTTGTCTACATTTTTATACTTGCCTTCAAAATATTAAAGTTTCTATGCATTTTTATAAGCAAGTACAGTTTTAAATCATTTTCCTAGTATAAGTTAGAGTATGTTAAATTTGAAACGCATTATAAACGTGGGATCCGCTAGTGCGATAAAATTTTGGTGATTCCGTGATTTTTGTGCTAAGTGTTATTATTTTATAAGGTACTAGGAGATAATTAGAGGTTAGGTAGATAGATTAACCATTGGAAGAAAGAAGATAAGCTTGAACCATTAAGAGTGCCATGTGTCGTGACATGATTGAAAGTTGGACTTGCCTAACTTTCTTACCTTTACTAAAAACCAATTTTGACCCAATTTTCTTCTATTTTTCTTTGTCTTGGCCGGCCTTCTTGAGGAGCAAAACAAGAGAGGAAAGTTCTTCATTTTCTAGATTCATTTCTTGCTCAAATCTTGTGATCTAGCCAACCAAACTTGAATCTACGCCATACAAGTGATCACTAGGAAAGCTTAAAGGTGTTGGTGGATTAATTTTGGAGGAGGAAGAACTAAACTATCATCTTTCTTGAAGTGTCAAGGTACCTTGCTTGTAAACTTTCTCTTTGTTCTTGTTAATGTCAAATTAGTGGCTTTAGTGGCAAAATATGTTGATTTGTGGTAGGTTTTATGGTTGAAAGTGGAGTTTTGATAGATTTTTTATTTATTAGTGATTTTTCTGTTTTTATATCATAATTATTGTTTAGTCATGGATTGATGGCTTGTTATAGTGTAAAATGGAGTGGGTATATGTTGGATATGATTGGTTGCGGAAAATTTCTGGTTCGGTGCGGAAATTCCAGTTTAGCGTTTCATCTTACCCTGTTCTGGCCGGTTCTGTTTGGCCATGATGGAGGCCGAATCAGGCTGAGGTTAAAACATGAAAGTTGTAGAAAATGGTGTTAACTAGCTGTCTGAAAAATTTCAGCTCAATCCGAGCACTGTAGCATATAAAATGACTGAAATGCCCTTGACTGCCCATGAGCCATGTTTTACAAACAAATTTCTATTTTCGTGGAGATTTCCATTTTTGACCATGAAAATGCATGATTTGTCTTTGGAGATCTTCATAAGAAATGTAGGTATATGTCTTGGCTTCAAAACTCCATAAGATTCGTTTCCATCCGATAAGTATATCTTCGATTATAGTTGTTATGCTGAAAGGTGTTTTATCGCCTATGATTTGTATGTGAAACTGTATTTGATTTGGGATAAGATTTGGTCTATGATTGTAGGATGGAAAGTGAAGAAATTAAGGAGAAATGCTGTTTGTTTATTTTCTTGAAGTTTGAATAAGTAAAAGTGAGATTTGAAATGTGATTTGGGGGATGCGTTGGACTTACTTTTCTTAGTTCCACTTAGGTCCACTTTAATGGTGTTACTTGAACTAGATTCCATCTGAACTTGTACCTTTTCGCATGGTGAATGTGACAACCGTTTTAAGCATGATACTTAGTTACTTGTTGATCTTGATCCCTATCTTTTGATGTTTACAAAACAAATGGATGTTACTAATGTCTCTTAAAAGATCTATTCAGTTATGAAGTAAATTAGTTCCAAAGATCAAGTACAATTGAAAGATTAAAAAGTATGCTGAAACTGTCGGATGCTCAAGAAGTCGGGATCGGACGTCCGATAATCATTGCACAACTTCGGACGCTTGCTTCGGACGTCCGATAGGATCCTTCGAAGTCGACGAAACTATCGGACGCTGAATATGTCTCTACCGGACGTCCGATAGAAACAAGATAATTTCTCAAATCTGTTTGTTTGCTGTTGGACGCACAAAAAGCTTGCACCGGACGTTCGAAAGAATTGAAGAAAATCTCTGAAACTCACTGCCTGCTGTCGGACGCATAAAACAGGGCTATCGGACGTCCGACACTCCAACGGCTAGTTGACTCTTCAGCTACTTTCTATCCGTTGGAAGCTTTAATGAGGCTCTTTCTTGGTCCTATATAAATAGTGATTGGTCAGATACTTCAAACAACTTTGGCACACTGAAGATACAAAAGATCTATAGAGATTTTAGTGAAAAAATACTCTTCAAAGAAGATTTGTAGTCTTAGTGGTGTGACGTTCATTGTAAGCTTTTCATTTGTGAGTGAATACTTCATGAGTGTAGCTCTGTGAGGGTTGTCCGGAGGGATAGTAAAACGTTCTGGCTTGACCGAGGGAGTTCGGGGCAAGGAGGAGGTGAACTTCCTTTGTACACAAGAGTGATTGTAATTCATCAATTTGAAGTAGCTTGTTTGAAGCTCAAGAGGAGTTGGGTAGTTAATTGATTTGCAATTCTTTCTTTTTACTTATTGTTACATTTATGATCTTTTAATTGCTTATTAATTAGCTTTTTGATTGGTTGTCTTTGGGCCTTACAATTGGTATCAGAGCTTGGTCTCCTTGAGATTAAGCTCAATCGGCTTTGGAGTAAAGATGACAACCAACAATGCTATGTTTTTTGAAGGACATTCTGTCATTAGACCACCTATGTTTAATGGGTCAAATTATGTGAGTTGGAAAGAAAGAATGATTATTTTTTTGCAATCTATTGATATTGAACTGTGGTTTTTCATTAGTGAAGGTCCATATGATACCTCTCTTATAGATGAAAATACTCAGAGATCTAGACCAAAAACAAGAAGTGAATTGACTGCTATAGATAGAACTCATCTCACCTTAAATGCAAAAGCTATGAATGCGTTATTTTGTGCTTTAGACTCAAATGAATCTATTAGAGTCAAAGGTTGCAAGTCAGCCAAGGAAATTTGGGATAAACTGAGAGAAATTCATGAAGATAGTGAGAATGTTAGAGAACAAAAGAAATCCATTCTGGTTACCAAGTATGAATCGTTCAAGATGTAACCTCATGAAAACATTGATGAGATGTATTGTAAATTTAATGACCTTATTAAGGATTTGGAGGTGCTGGAAAAAGAATATTCTCTTGGTGAGAAAAATAGAAAAATCCTGAATGTCTTGTCCAATGATTGGGAAAATAAAGTGACTACTATTGAGGAGGCTAAAGATTTGAATACCATGCCTATTGAATCTCTTATTAATTTTCTTATCTCTTATGAGCTAAAACTTAAGACTAAGGTGCAAGAGGAAGAGGATGCAAAAGTACGAAAGAATATTGCTCTAAAAGCCTCACAAGATGAAGATGATTCTGCCTCCCTAGATGAAGAAGATGTGGAAGGTAATGACAATGATATCGCTCTCATTACAAGAAGTTTCAAATGAATACTCAACAAGAGGAGATTCAGAAAAGGTGGACCTAGCAATTCATTCTCAAATCAGTTCAACAACTCAAGAAACAAAGGGAAGCTAGAGTTCACCAAAAAGCAAACTGATCAGTGCTTTGAATGCGGCCAACCTGGACACTATGCAAGTGACTGTCCAGTGATGAAGAAGAAAGAAGGAAGAAAACCAAGAATAAACAAATTTCAATTCACATGGAATGAATGCAATTCCGATGGTGAAATTGAAGAGGAAGATCAATCTGCTCAATTGGCTTTCATGGCCATTGGAGATGATGAGGTAACATCTTGTAACTCTCAAGTTGAAAGTGATGATGAAACTGATGATGATCTTGAATCTTTCATTATAAAATTGCATGATAGTTTGAAAGAGTCTTTTGCTAGAAACAAGGAGTTAAAACAGAAAATTAGTTTTTTGCTTCGAGATAATGCAAATCTTTTTCAACAAAACAAAAAGTTGATTGCTGAAAATGATTACTTCAAAAAGAGTGAGACTGCTTTACATTTTGAGCTTGATAGAAAAACAAAACTTTGTGATTTGTTCAAAAAGGAACAAGGTGATTTGAAAAGAAGAATGGATGGTCTAAATGAATTGCTTAAACACAAGAAACAAGTTTGTTTTCAAAAGAATAGGTTGAATTCTAATTCAAATGAGTTTGCTATCCATAGGAGAAGACAAGTAAGATTTATTAAACCTGTTCATGTAAATAACTCTTTGGTTATGTGTAATTTTTGTTGTCAAAAAGGTAACATAAATAGTGATTGTTATGTGAGAAAGAATATGAGAAAAGGCATGAAATGCATGTGGATAGTTAGACATGATGCTAATTTTAACAAGTAGGAGGTTTTGTCTAATCATTGCAATGATTCTTGTTCATAATATTTGTTCTTTTGATACTTTGATCTGAGTTTTCGCTGATATCTTTGAACACTACTGAATCTATATGATGTCAAAAAGAGAGATAAAAGAATAATGCTGATCTCATGATGATTTGCTGTGATTGCTGTCATTTCTCTATTTTTTCTTGGAATATTGAATTCTCTGTTATTGTTGCTGGATTATAGTAGTTGATTTTTACTCTTATGATGACAAAAAGGGGGAGAAATGGATGCAATGTGTAAGGGGGAGTTATTCTGAGATTATGAGTTTGGCTCTTAAAAGTTTTGGTTGCAATGATTGAGGGAGAGCTTATACTTATTATTGTTTCTTTCCATCCATTGTTTTGTCATCATCAAAAAGGGGGAAATTGTTGATCTTGATCCCTATCTTTTGATGTTTACAAAACAAATGGATGTTACTAATGTCTCTTAAAAGATCTATTCAGTTATGAAGCAAATTAGTTCCAAAGATCAAGTACAATTAAAAGATGACAAAGTATGCTGAAACTGTCAGACGCTCAAGAAGTCAGGATCGGACATCCGATAATCATTGCACAACTTCGGACGCTTGCTTCGGACGTCCAATAGGATCCTTCGAAGTCGACGAAACTATCGGACGCTGAATATGTCTCTACCGGACGTCCGATAGAAACAAGATAATTTCTCAAATCTGTTTGTTTGCTGTCGGACGCACAAAGAGCTTGCACCGGAGTCCGAAAGAATTGAAGAAAATCTCTGAAACTCACTGCCTGCTGTCGGACGCATAAAACAGGGCTATCGGACGTCCGACACTCCAACGGCTAGTTGACTCTTCAGCTACTTTCTATCCGTTGGAAGCTTTAATGAGGCTCTTTCTTGGTCCTATATAAATAGTGATTGGTCAGATACTTCAAACAACTTTGGCACACTGAAGATACAAAAGATCTATAGAGATTTTAGTGAGAAAATACTCTTCAAAGAAGATTTGTAGTCTTAGTGGTGTGAGGTTCATTGTAAGTTTTTCATTTGTGAGTGAATACTTCATGAGTGTAGCTCTGTGAGGGTTGTCCTGAGGAATAGTAAAACGTCCTGACTTGACCGAGGGAGTTCGGGGCAAGGAGGAGGTGAACCTTCCTTTGTACACAAGAGTGATTGTAATTCATCAATTTGAAGTAGCTTGTTTGAAGCTCAAGAGGAGCTGGGTAGTTAATTGGTTTGCAATTCTTTCCTTTTACTTATTGTTACATTTATGATCTTTTAATTGCTTATTGATTAGCTTTTCGATTGGATATCTTTGGGCCTTACATTACTAATGTCAAGTTTTGAACTTCAAATGTTTACTCATTTCTTTCCAAAACAAAGAAAAATTGCCAAGGGTTTCTCGGCTGCAAACCCTAATTTTATCAAGCGAGGTTTTAGGTGTGCATTTAGGGTTTGTTTAGCTTCCTTTTCACATGATTTTCATCAAGACACTTGTTATATAATATCTACTTGAATATATATTGATTTTGAGCCACATAAACGATTCAGAAAAATATTTCCCTAGCCTAGCTAGCCGGATTCTGATTTGTCTTTGGTCCAAGCGTTTTCCGTTGGAAATTTTATAACCCTTTTAATTTCGTTTTACGTTTGGTTTGTGAAACCCTTAGTTATTTCCATCTTCCGATCCAAATGCCACGTTTCACTTTAAAGTTATCTTTATAGATTTTACTTGTAATTAGTCGGGTTTCTTCGATTACACTTAATTGTTTTGCTAGATGAACTGTAATATTCTCTCTTGTTTAATCTTAGGTTTTGTCGGTGACTGAGGGTAATATCCGGAGGGATATTTTGGACGCTATTTTGTGTAAATAGGTGAGTGTTTCTTGTTTATTATGTTTTCTTGATTATATGGCTTGTATGAACGATTGATAACATGTTAAATGCGTTCAATGTTTGCCAAAATGAGTTTTCTAGACAAGTGTGTACTTTATCGCACTCGACTTAAATGAATGTGAAATTTTCAATGATTTAATGATTGAAAAATTACTTGCGCATGAATGTAAGCCTTTTGGCTGAACTGAGCCCTACCCTTCGTTACCGATTGACTCGAGCCAAAAGCGGACTCGATCGGGCGATATAGTGACCCTGGGTGAATGTTTGGTATACTCGAGTATTACCTTGTAGTCTGGAGTCTAGCCAACGTCCAGGAGGGGGTGAATGAAATGAACGAACGAATGTCAATGCAAATGAGTGGTTTTACTTACAAAAATGTATTTTCAAATGATTAGAGGAATAAGGGAATGAAAGGAGAATGAATGAATGAATGGCTCCCTGTGAGCACGTATCCTTTTAATGAATGTGTTATTATCGCTTTCCATTGTAAATGCTTCTTGACATAGTGTTTAACTTATTGTTTGATTATGTGTTTGGAACCTCACTGAACTTTTAGCTCATCAGTTTTGTTTTGTTTTCCTTAACAGGGGAAGGCGAGCAAGGACGAGAGCCGGTATAGACCAGTCAGTCTAGTTCTTTTGATTCTTTTGTAATGGTTCTCGCCTAGTGTTTGGCACAGGCTAGATGCATAAAGAATTGAGAACCTTTGTATATTTGAGTTTGTACTCCCTTTTGGAGATAGAAATGTATATAAGTTTCGCTTTAAGTTTTGGATTGTTGTTATACTTATTCTTGTGGTTTTATTCTGGTTTTGATTGAGGTAGGACTGAATCCCGGCGAGAGTTGGGCAGGCGGTCCACCGAACCCTTTGGTTTGCCTTGGGTGAGGTGGAGCTGTCACAAATCTAGCCATTCCCATTTCTTGTAAAGTATTTAATACTTCATATTCTGCTCTTCCATCTATATTCCATTCATAAATTGAATCTCCATCATATTTAGTAGTATGAAATTTTGATCTTTATTCATATTGAATATCTGGTGGACAAGGTCTTGGATAGTAATTTCTAGTGCTTACTAATTGCCAATTTTTTTTATTATTTCTGAAAGATTTTCTTCTTCTTATTTTATTTATTTGATTATCTTCTTCTTCTCTAAATTGATTTTCTATAGGTGAAATCATATTTTCATCATTTTCTGAATAGTTTGATTCTTCTGATGATATTTCTTCATTGACTATGTGTAATGTACTTATTCTAGGAGTTTGAGTTTGAGCTTCTGTTGTTAGACCCAGCAATGTCTGAGATATTCTATTCAATATATTATCTGTATTGTTTATTCTTTGAGTATTAATACTTTGAACTAACTCTTGCTCTCTTTCTCTAGTTAAGCTTCTAGGTTGAAAATTGGTGCTGAAATATCATTAGAAAATCTTGTAACTAGTTTTTGAATGCTATGCATTTTTGTATTCATTACTTCTATATGTTGAGATATAGTGTGAAGAATTTGATTTGTATAATTATTTTATTGATATAATTTTTAAATATCTTCCAAATTTATATTATTACTACTACTATTACTTGATTCAGCTTCTCTATCTTTATAAAAGGGGATGCAATTATATCTCCTTATCCTATATTAATTTTTACTTCTTGCAATGGAGGGTGAATTGAAGTTATTACTTGATCGTCTTTTAATTTCCATTTTTTATACAAATTAGTTTGAACATTTATTTGTGGAGTATTATATACATCATCTATTCTTACTTTTGAAATATCGAATAATAACCAAGTAAAGAAAGGAAAATCAAACTTTCTTATCTCTAGTTCTTTCTTCTATTCTAATATTAATTTTCCTTTATATTTAGAAGATAACTGAAAAAACTAAATTCTTTTTTCTGTATTTTCTTCATCATCAAAATCTTCTTGTAGGTATTTATGATTTATTTTATATTCTTTAATTATTACATTTATTTTTGCTTTCATTGAGAATCTGTTGGAGAATATTCTGATTGATTTTGATTAATTACTTCTGGAACAAGAGTTTTAAATCTAAATGTTGAAGAATTTTCTACAGGAAAACTTGTATCAATGGATTCACAATTAGATCTTCTAGCTGGTATCCAAGAATGGCTTGAAGTTGAAGATCTTTCTCTAAATGAGGCAAATCTCATTAAAATTTTTCCATCAGGTTCTTCTATTATATCTTCTGGATTTGTTTGTTCTATATTTCGTGGTACTTGTGAATTTTGAATTATAAATTCACTATGTATAGTGATTTCATTCCATTTTAATTTTTTTGGAATATAAGTAGTTGGTCTATCTGCATCAACTTGCAATAGTGTTGTTTCTTTTTTTAAATTAGGAGTCATAATGAATTTTGGATTTAATTGTGAAGACAAAGACATGTAATACATTCTATAGATTACAGCAAAATTCTTTGTATGTTTCTCAAATTCATCACCTTGTAAATGAATATTTAATATGACTGAATTCAAAACATGTGGATCTATTAAATCTACTGAAAAGTTTGGAGCACAATTAAAGTAAATTGGTCCATTACATACATTTGTTTGAATCATAGATAAAAGTAAAGTTTTATATCTTTTGAGTCTCGTATCTCTTAAAGCTAAGTATATAGGCGCATCAACTCCTAAATGGAATAAAGATTTTACTGCAACTTGAATTAATTCTATGTGAATATATCTATATCCTTTACTAAGATACTTTTGAATTGTATTATGATCCAATAATGGAATGGATTGATATTCTTCTTGGATAGATATTGTCTCTTCATGAGTTTTAACTGATAAAGCTATTTTGAAATCTAAAGGGGCTATTCTATAAATATGTTCTATTTTTTCTTTTGGAATAGTCCAATTTGAATTATTTACGGGCATATGATATTCATAACTTTGTACTATATTAAGTTGTTTTGAACTAGATCCTATTTTTAACTGTCTAAGGAATGCGGCCATGCTTTAATATCTTGCTTAATTTTTTATCTTATCAGGAACAACCGAGCATAAGCGTGGAACATCCTATCCCGGACTTACCAACCGTCTTATAAAACTTCAAAGTCTTACCAATGCTAACACAAAATCTTAAAGGAGATATTTAAACATGAATGCATGAATTAGAAATTAAAATAAGATATATTTCAAAACAATTAATAACTATGGTTAGGCTCTGATATCAAAACCAACCCAGATATAAAAGCAAGCATATAAAACTTACAGAAAATTAGAGCGATCTTTGAAGTGGAAGCTTCTTGAAGCCAAATCAACTTTGAATCTTTATTGATCTCGTTAAATAGAAGTGCGTATAAGGAAATTTAAAAATTGAAAAAGAAGAGATTTTTAAGATGCTCAAAACTCGATGCCCTCCTTCTATTTTTGAATCATATTTATAGAGTCTTCTATCTTTGAATTTCATCTTCATTTGATTGCTGACTTTTTCATTTGAATTTCATTTGCCGACACCTTATCATTTTCTGATTGGTGGTTTTTGAGATTTTTATCCTTATGTTGAAATTGACATCTTGAAATTGGCCGACATCTTTATCAAAAGTCTGTCGGGTCTTGAGCACAAGGACCACCGAAAGGGTCAAAAGTAGATTCCGATGATGACCCAGCTGACTTATCTTTTTTGTCTTAATTTTGCAAATAATTCAAATATTCTTTGAGCATTTCTGGATTTTGCATCATCTTCTTCATTAAGAAATCATTTGCAATTGTTTCTGATGCTGAGTTGCTTGTTTTTTCTTTTTCTTTATTCTGTGGAGTTGTTGGGGTATTAACTTCTTTTATAGTCTGCTAATTTGGATTTGTCCATTTGAGCTTTTTCTCCCATTTCTAAAAATCTTAAAACATTCTTTTGATCACAGAACTCTTGATTGAATCCTATCCACCATTTGATCTTGAATTTTCTAACTAATGACATTGGAAGTCATTTTTCTAGTTCTTGATGAACTTTGAAACTCCAGCAAAAAATTCATGGTACTTTGAATTCCATATGGAATAATATTGGTCTTGTATATTCTTCCCCCCTCGCTTTTTTGAGATATGTTTGGAATCCCATCAGAACATTTGGAGGTAGAATTTTTTTTGAGGACCAAACCATTGCCACCAATGATTGAACCAAATTGGAAATTCTCTACTACAGCTTTCTTTAAATGTAAAAAACCAAGAATGATTCAATGGTCTATACAAAAAAAAGTGCGATACCATGTCATTTTGTAATCTTGACAAGTGAATCCATCTGGAATGAATCTAACTGAGAAGGATTTTCTTGAATAAGAGAAGTCCATTCATTAGAAGAACAAACTTTCTTTATAATGCATTTTGAATGGCAAATTATATCTAGATTCTTTTTATCTGGAATAGAGAAAATCTCAACAGATTGAATATCAGTGAGAATCAATTCATAATAATCCAAATTTTTTGATGGATCATCTGGTTGCTAGAAACATTTTGAAGGGAAAAATCTTTGAGTAAAAGAATTAAGTGCATTATAAAGAGGCACTTTTTGGAATCTGGTTTAAAGTAATATGTTGAGTAAATGGTTTCGTGAAATAAGAATTTTCATCGGATTTTTCTAGGGTTCTTGGAATTTGTTGAATTGGTCTTATTTGAGGAGAAGTAGGAGTACGAGTGTGAGGCCCCAGTCCGTTCGTAAGTTGAGATTAGGGTTATTCATTATTTTGTACGGTTAAATTAAGGTTTTAAGGCTAAGGAGAAACCCTGATCTCGGCTAAGATTGAAAACCCTAACTTGCTTATGATAAAAACCCAGTTTATGTATTATTCGTAAGCTCGAGCTATAGTTTATATGCAGTATTCTAGTGTGTGTTTTGGCACAAGTAAAAATAGGATTCGTTATAGTTTACAGAGATTTAACAAGTTTGAAAATGGTTGGCAAACTCTGGATTAGCAAACCTCTAGTGTTACAATATTAGAAAGCTTAAGTGGAGTTTTATTTATCACCCGCCTTTTTCCACATTTTCTTTATTAGAAAAATTCCCCAGATAATTTTTATGAGTAAATATAGATTTCAGATGATTTTTCTAGTATCGGTTAGTTTTTGAGAAATTAAGAACGTATATCGGACGTGGGACCCACTAGTGGGTAAGTTCGGAAAAATTCGACCGATTAGGTTAAGTTTCGGATACTGGATTTAAATTATCGGATGCTAAGAGATAATTAGAGGATACTTTATGGATTAGAGTGAGAGGGAACAAAGTGATTGACTTGCATTATGGAGGTGACAAGTGTCACCCTTGGATTAGTCCTTAAGTAAGACTACTATTCCTTGTCTTACCATTTGGTTAAAATATCTCAAAAATTACCAAAAATTCACTCTTTTCTTTTCCATCTTGGCCGGCCTTCTCTAGCAAAGGAAGAAAGAAAACTCTTCAAAGTTTTGGCTTCCATCTAGCTCAAATCCTCCAAAACAATCACTTAAAGTTGTTTGTACTCCATAAAACCTCTTCATTAGGTGTTAGTGAGTTGTTTGGTGAAGTGTTTGGGGAAGCTAAGGTAACAAGCAACTCTCCCTCTCTTGTTTTACTAGGTGAGTAGTGAATGAACCTTCTCCTTCACCTAATGAAGCTTAATTTGTGCTTAGTGGTAGTTAAAATGTTGAATTTTGTGGTTTATTTCTTGATTTTGGATGAAGTGGTGAAGTTTTCCATTTATTGGTGATTTTTCTGTTTATATATGAATTTGATGGTGTGGCCTTGTATGATGATTGGCAATGGCCTAAAATGAGGCTAGTAGGTGTAAATGATTGTTAATTGCAAGCACTTTTTGGTTTGGAGGGAAATTTGGAAGACTAGGGTTTCATACCCTTCAATTCTGTCCTGTTTTGTATCTCCTAGTTAGAGGCCGAATTGGCCTTAGCTTAAAACATGAAAGTTGTAGTAAATACCATTTTAGAGGTTCCTGCAAAATTTCAGGTCAATCGGAGTAGCGTAGAATGAGAAAAGTCGAAATTACCCTTGCTGTCCTGGTTTTACCCGAATGTAAGAATTGCGCCTGTAATTGGTTGTTTTGGCTGGAATTGCTTCAGAATTGGTTGTTCCGGTCTTCTAATGAAATGTAGCCCTGTTTCTAAGCTTTTGTATGGCTTTGGAATTTCTGGATTTGGACTTATGCAGGCTGTTTTATGATGTTTGTACTAGAATACGGTTTGTGAACCTGTTTTGCGATTCTGGTGTAGTATGTTACATTTTTGACGTAGTTACACTCGAAATTGGACTGAGTGGCCTTCTTCAACATTATATCCTCTTAAGTCCTGAATATTCCTATAAAATTTCAGGTCAAACGGATTAGTGTATCATGAGTTATAGATGAAATACTCAAGCTTGTTTTGAACATCAGGTTCTGTGTGCTTTTAGTTTAGCTTCTGCCCGTGACTTTTTTGGTTTTGATACCGTACAATCTGGGTGGTGACTTCTTCATAAGAAATGTAGATCTTGGTTTTGGCTTCGAAACGGTATAAAGTGCGTTGAAATCCGAGTTCCGTAGCTTCCGTTATGACCCAAACAAGATCAATCGTCAGAACTGCCTTTGAATCTGGACAGTTCTGACGGGTACTTTGACACTCAAATTTTGTTCTGTTCTGAGTGGATTCAGGTCTTGGCCAAAACATCAAAGTTTTACCCTTATGTCTCAGCTTTCTAATTCCTTTGGAATTTCCTGATTTGGATTTGTGAACTGGGAGTTATAGTCCAGCAAACATACCCTGTCTGTTACTTTGGAGTGCGAATTCCTGGAACGGTTTTCTGCACTTTCAACCCATCTCTGTTCAGATCCGGAGTTAGGGGTCTTCATGAAAGTTATAGACTTTTCTCTTAGCTTCGTAACGGTACCTCATGTACCTTTATCCAACACTCATAGCTTCGATTAGGCTCAAAACAGTTTTGACGGCAAAATGGCTAGGCCGCCATTCCCATTTCCGTGTGCCGTTTCCGCACTTGTATGTGCCGATTTTGCCGTTTTGCTTGTTTTAGGCATATTAGTAGCCGTTTATGATATTATGTGATGCAATCTTCTATTTCAGACGGTGGTGAGCTAGGTGGAGCCGGTGGGGCCTACTAGCTACTCCTCGCGGCACAAATTTCGAACTTTTGCTCTTTTGTTCGTTGAGTAAGTATTCAGGCAGCTCTTACGTGTTAGTTGTTTATGTGTTTTTGATATGTATGAAAAGGGTACCTAGGCGAGGGTGTACTTTATCGCACTCGACCTAAACCCTAGTTTGCGCACACATTTGTACATGACATGTGTATATAAATCATTTTGGAACTAAACCCCTTGAGCTTGTGGCTCGGGGTGACTTTTGAATAAATTTTGTGAAGTTTGTGAGTTTGGGGCCCGATCTCATGACCTAGATGGACTATTCGAGCCGGTTAGGGCTTGGTCGAAGTCAATCCAACCTGGTTTGAGGTCACCAAGTTTGTGAATTCGGTTCACCGATTATGTGGACCAAGTTTGTGACCCGAGCTTGTGAACCAAGCTCACTTTCGTTCGTTCGAGCAAGTTTGTGAGGTGCCTGGCCAGAGAGGGTGATAAGGTGTACGGTGGGAGTACAAGTGAAGTTCTACGGACCAGTAATTGTGGTCGACGGAGTGTCGGCAGGAGATCATACATGGCACATGAATTGGCTTTGGAGCCACCTGTATCCTTATTATGTGATGTTACTTTTCTGCTTTTGCTTTACTCTTACTGTGTAACTGTTGTTACGTAAAATTTACGCTTTCGCCCCTGTTTACTTACTAAGCATATAACTTACCCCTTTCCTTTTGTTTTCCTTAGCAGGGACCGACGCGGGGAACTTTTGGCACACACATTAGTATAGTTAGGTTTGATTGTAATAGTCGGACAGATAGTATGTTTGTTTTTGTTTTGGTGGTTTGTATAAGGACCCTCCTTAGGGTCTATCTTCTGCTGGTTGTGATTATAGTATATTAGAGTGGTTTGACTCGATACTTCAGAAGATGTAAATAGAACTTTTGGCAGTTGTATATATTATGAATAGTTCTCTTGTGGTTTAATATAGTTTTATTAGTTTTGTGTTTCGAGTCCTGGCGCGAGCTAGGCAGGCGTCCCGCCGATACCCTAGGGTTCGCCCTTGGGAGAAGCGGGGGCGTCACAACGAGCAGCTTGACTGTAAGTCAAAGATGGAAAGTCTTGTAATTGTTGAAATCTATTTTGAGTTATACGAGTACGACTCATCTCATAGTCTTCAAGAGTCTTTGGTTTAGAACTTCCTGCTTTTGAATCCATAATCCTGCAAAATTAGCAAATAATACAACTTAATTTTTGTTTCTTCTCTCAGATTTCTTCATTGTATCCTTTTATCGACGCATTATTTTCTCCATTAATTCTTTTTTCCCATTCTCTTTGCAATATAGTATAATCAATCATTCTTCTTTTTGCAAAGCATCTTTCTTTAATGTTAACTGTGAGGACCCGCAAATTTTTCGATTTTTAAATCCCTATTTTTGGCTCATTTAATTATTTATTTGAATATTTGGCCCGAATAATATTTTCTAACCTTATTAGACTTAAATACATAGAATTATGACTTCATTATAGTTTTAAAGTGACTCGTTTCAAAAATTAAATTTTGGAAGCTCGATTAATGAAAATAGTGAAAATATGTTTGAAAATTTTAACCAATTGGGAGTACAATAAGCTCGAAAAATTGGAGACATGTACAATGGTTTTAAAATAGGTAATTTTAGGTTTAAGTACTCAAGTGATAGTTAGTGGTACGATCATTATAAGAAATTCTCGAAAGTTTCACTCTATCGCGCCTAAATTGGAAATACGCATTTTCACGCGCACGATTAATTGAGAAACTTTAGACCATTATTTTGAGACAATTAAGAATGAATAATATTTATATGAATATAAGTGCATTAGAGGTTTAGTGCACAAGTGAAATAAATCCGAGAGGAAACGCGCGCGTACGCGCACTATTGGAGAGTTGACTTTGTACAATTGGAGCCTACAATTACTAAGCTTCTCATGGAAGCTTCCTCATCAGCCATAACACTCTTTTCTTTTCCTCAAGCTGGCCGAACAACACAAGGAAGAAGAAGATCCATTTCTTCATCTCATTTCACTCAAATTTGCACTAAATCACCTCAAATTTCTACCACACACACAAAATAACTTGGAGATCATCTTAAGCTACAAAAAGGGGGCTGCTATTCATGGTTTTCTTGGGCTAAGAAGGACTGAAAATTTCTGCCTAAGTCATCAACTAAGGTAATCAATGATCAACCTCTTAATTCTTGGCTTATGGAAGTAATATAGCATTTATAAACCCTTGCATGCTTATGGGTAGCTTGTCTATGATGGAAATTTGGTTGTGTGGGCTCTATGAACTCCCACTTTGGTTGATGGACTGATTTGGTGGTTGATGATGATAATTATGTTGGTTTAGTGCTTAAATTAGTGGTATAATGTTGGATTATTGTTAGAAACTCCAAGATGGTGCAATGGCCAAAAGTGACTATTTTACCCCTACCTTGTCCGACCACTTTTGTGCAAAATTTTGAGGTTCTAATGGCTTGTTTATGTTGTTTACATGTTATATTAGTTGTGTTAAAATTTTCATTGAAAAATAATATGATTTGATCACCCAAATGTCGGAAATTCGAATGCTTGAAAATCTGGAATTTGAATCCCGTCACTGCCCAGGCAGTCTTCTTGTTTCGGCCATAACTTGTTGCTCCGATATCGGAATCGAGTGCCGTTTACGGCATTGGAAACTAGACATTCCTAGCTTTCCTTTGGTATAAAATTCATGTCCTGGTTCCACTTGAGCTAGCCAAACTATTCATTTGAAATCCACTGTCCTGTTTCGTTGCTTCCTGGAAGGCAGCTCATGAGCGGCAACTTAATGCTCACGAACGAGATGGTTATGGATGGATTTTGAAAATAGTTTCTTCTGAGAAAATGTAGCCTTATAAGTCTATTTTCCAACGCCACCAACCACGATCAATTCTGAGTTGAATTGAGTGATTTATGATCAAAACTGAAATCTGGTCTGGTGAAGGAATACCTTACATTTGGACAGATTTGAACTAGCAATGATTTGGGACTTGTTATCCGAAATTTCTTGGTGTAAATCACCTATCAAATGTACCTTGGACAAATTTTAGACATTACCTACTGGAATGAATCTTGTTTGAGTCGTTTCTTGGCCAAATGTTTGGAAAACGGCAAACCGGAAGCTCAAAGGCAGCTTAGCCTTAGAACTTCTTGCGATTTCAACGGTTTTGTTAACCGACTTCCCATTTATATTTTTCTATGAAATTTAGCAAGGGAGTGGCCCTTATATATTAGTATATTCATACCAAATTTGGTGTCATTCCGAGTCTATTTTGCTACCAAACTAAAGTCCCAAAGTTTGGAACTCAAATCTGGAAAACTGTTCATGCTCAGACAGCTCGCTTGTTTCGTTCATAATTCTGTACTCCAATGTCGAAATCGAGTGCCATCAGTGGCATTTGAAACTAGACATTCTCAGCTTTCCAACAGTATAAAATACAACCCCAGATTCCATCCGAGCAGCCTGTACCAACCATTTAAAGTCGGCTGTTCTGTTTCTCTGTTTTTCTGGAACAAAATGCTGAGGCTCGAATTCGAGCTAGTTGTGTGCCAAATTTTAAAATAATTTCTTCTGTGAAATTATATCTCTATGATTTTATTTTCCAACGCCATAAACCATGCCCAATTCCGAGTTAATTTGAGTGATTTGTGATCAAAATACGGAACCTGTCCTGTTCTTGAAAACCCTAAATTTTGGGCAAAATTGATGCTAGACTTGGTGTGGACTTGCCAATTGAATTTCTTGGAGTTAAAACACTTACCAAATGTACCATGAATGTTCCTTAGGCTTTTCTTATACAAATGAACCATGTTTGAAGGATTTTCCCTGGTCAAATGTTTGGTATGGAAAACAAAAAGCTCAAGGCAGTTCTGCCTTAGGATTTTTTCGAAACTTTGGATGTTTGGTTGACTACCTTCCCGAAGGTATTTTTCCATGAAATTTGGTAGAGGGACAACCCTTATATGGTGGTATTATACTGATAATTTTAGTGTTATTCCGAGACCGTTTCGTGGCTCAAATAAATTTCCAAAGTTCAAGACTTGATTTTGGAAAACCCTTGTTTAACAAGGAAATTTGGGTAACTTTGATCTACCATATCTTGGTACTCAAAACTCCATTTCTCATTCCACTTATTTTGTTGTAAACTTGGATTACAACACTACTAGAGTTGCAAATTTCAAAGGCTAGTTCCAATCAAGTGAATTTTGCCGAATTTTCAAATTTGGCCAAAAACCAACTTAAATCTGCCTTATGAACCAAAACAGCGACTTTGAGCTCATTTTTGAATATTTTTCATTTGAAATCTTAGAGAAGTGTATTCTAAGAACTTTTAGTACTTTGGAAGGGGTTTCCAACGGTACCAAGTTTTTCAATTTTGGACTTGTAAAGAATGAGATACGATTTTTCAAAAATCTCGTACCAAGACTGAAATTTCCGAATCTTAAGGAAATAGAGATTTTTGAATTCTCCTTATTCCTTTGATGTTACTTGAACGTGTTAAACTTGATTTCCAAGATGAAACCTCAATTGCTTTTGTGCTTTAAAATTCCATCTTTGAACCCCGATTTACGAGTGGTTGGGATTCGTTTTCTTTGGGATTTTCTTATATTGTGCATTAAGTACAATCTTTGTAATAATTGGGGGGTTTTTGAGTGATAAATCATTATTAATTGTTCAGGCACACAAGAGGAACTTCAAGCGGATCCCACGGTAGACGCTTGAACTTCGAGTGCCGTTTTTTCTTGTTTCTTGGTGAGTGTCAAGTGCATGTTAAATACTTATGTAATTGAAATGTGAATTGTACAAGTGTTATACATGATACGTAAACTTGTTGAGGCGAGTGTGTATTTTATCGCGCTCGTTCTCCTTTGGGGAATGCTACAGTTAAAATGTGCTATGTGAATTAATATTCGAATTGTGTGAAATGAATTGTTATAGGAATTAAGTGAAGTGTTGTTATTGCCAACCCTATTTGTGTTGTGATGTCGAGTGGAGTGAGCCTCCTCGACTTATGTGTATATACGTGAGGACACCCTCGTTCTCTCTTTCCTTTAATTATGCAATACTTGTTACATGGATACACATGATCGGTAACTGTTCATAGACATGTTTAACTCGTAAGTTCTGAGGGGAAGCATGTACCACACCGATTCGGGTGGGAGGTACCTCTCATCCCAGCTCAGTGCTATACTCGGTTCCCTGAACGATAGTATGTACCACACCGATTCGGGTGGGAGGTACATCTCATGTCGACTCAGAACCATAAACAATAATTGGTAATTGTACATGAATATGTTTAACTCATGAGCTCTAAGCGGATAGCATGTACCACACCAATCTGGGTGTGAGGTACCTCTCATACCGTCTCAGTGCTATAATTGGTTCTCGGAGCGATAGCATGTACCACACCAATGCGGGTGGGAGGTACCTCTCAGGTCAACTCAAAACTATAAATAAAGTATAAGTTGATTGGAGCGATGTCTCATCGACCACTGAGCGGTAGCATGTACCACACCGATTCGGGTGGGAGGTACCTCTCATGTCGACTCAGAACCATAAACGTGTAATCGATTCCCTGAGCGATAGCATGTACCACACCGATTCGGGTGGGAGGTACCTCTCATGTCGACTCAGAACCATACTTGAAAACGTGAAATTCTACGGACTTGATTACCTAATCGGGTGATGGAATGTCATCACAAGGAAGTATTGGATTGAACTTTGACAAAACAAATAGAAATTAGCTCATAAGAGCTCCTGTATCCTACTCAAGGGTATCTTAGTATAAATTGTGAATCACCTAAATATTATAGCTGTCATTCTTGCGTAAGTGCTATTGTTATTTGGACTACGCGTGTTGCATGTTTTCTTGGCCTCACGAGCATTCGCTCACCCCGTTAGATTTGTTTTCTTTAACAGGAGCTGAAATGGAAGGAATTGTGGAGAGGTCGATTTGATGGCCTTTTGATTAGATTTTTGAATGTATTCGTTTAGACAACTTTTGGAAGCTGTATATTTTAGTAATGTGAGATATTTTGGTAACTTATGATATAAGACTTGAACGATTTATTAAGGAATTGACTTTCCTTTATACCTTCGACTTTTAGTATTGATCGGTTGTTCTTAAGTTTGAAGGGAAATTGTACCGAGTCCTGGCGAGAGCTGGGCAGGTGTCCCGCGGATACCCTTGGGTTCGCCCTTGGGAGAAGTGGGGGCGTCACAGTTGGTATCAGAGCTTAGGCTTTAGATTTTTGTAGAGTGTCCTAAGCTTAAAAGTTTAGGATGCCGGACTGTGGGATTTGATTGTGTATTACATGCAGAGTGATCTTAGTGTTTGAGGTTGTAGCACCATTTTGCTCACAAAATACTATAAGACTTTACTCTTCAAGTCAGGTTGGAGGTGAATCCAGATTAGGAAAATTAAATAACCATTTGGTGAGTTTAAGGGTTAGGAACCTTGATTCCTCTATTATTTTGCTTGCCAAACTTTCCGAAGGAAAAGTTGAACCATTTGAACAATTTTGGGCTCCACTTTGGACTTAAAAATGAGACATCTTTTGCATTCCGTTTAGTTTGACTTATTACCCTAACTTGTATAAGAACTTTCACCTTGAATCTAGTGAGGAGACTAAGAATTTAGAAAATAGCGTAGGCTTTTGAAAGAAATTTAGAATTTTCAATTACTCAAATGATGTGATTTGGTATCGTGGATTCTTTTAGTTTTGCCCTAACTAGACTTATGATTTTTCTCCTTTTGATTCCGCCTATGATAGTAGGGGTAACGCATGCCGTGAGGTCTTTTGTATTTTGCCTGCATGTACTCTTGTATTTGCGGCCCTTAGTTGCCCATAATCTGTATTTGATAATAATGTTAGCTAGTTGTATGCACATTGACATGTGACATGACTTCTGGCTTATGCAAATATCTATGCCGTGATTTAAAGTGCTCTTGCAATGTGTACATGTTTTTCAATTCATGCGCTTATACTTTTCACTTTTATGATGCATTTAGAACCTTGCCAAATGGATCGGCGAGGGCGTGGACGGGGGCGTGGGTTTCGGCAACCCCGTACTCCTGAGAGAGGTGAGAGATCTGCGATTGGACCAAACCAAAACCCTAGAAACGAAGAGGGTGACCAAGTGGCTGCGGCCATTAACCGCATGACCGATATCCTCGAGCGCTTAGCTGAGCGCCAAGGACCTGAACCAGTCAACCAACCTGGAAACCAAGAGAGGGGTGAGGATAGAGCCCTAGAGCGATTCTTGAAGTTCGCTCCACCTAAGTTTCATGGAGGATCTGATTCCGAGGTAGCGAAAAATTGGTTTGAAAGGATGGTTGATATTTTTGCTGCTTTAGATTATACCGAGGAAAGGCAAGTGAATTTTGCCGTTTTCCAATTTGAGAGAGCAGCGCTCATGGTGGAATGTTGTTAGTGCAAAGTGGGAAAGAGAACAAACCCCTTGGATTTGGGTAAACTTTGAGAGGGAATTTAATGTCAAGTTCCTTCCGCCAATTATACAAGAAAAGAGGGAGGACGACTTTATTAAGTTGAAGCAAGGATTATTAAGTGTGGCCAAGTATGAGGAGCGGTTCACCAAACTTTCCAAATTTGCCCCTGAGCTTGTAGTCACCGAACGGAAACGGATAAGGAGGTTTATTCAGGGGTTAAATGTAGAAATCCAAGAATCCCTAACAGCTGCCCAAATTGACACTTTTACGGATGCCTTAGATAAGGCGCAGAGGGTAGAGAATGCTAAGTCTCAATCTAAAGCTTTTCATGCTAGAAAGAGGGGTAACCCGAGCGATACCCCTAAATCGTCCGAGAAGTCTACCCAACCCCTTGATATGGGAAAAGGGGCTGGAGGAGTGAGGATGCATGACAAACCCGGAGAAACGCCATCAAGCGAAGCCCCGCCAAAAGGAAATCAGAGTAGGCGAGGTCAACAAAAGGGAAAATCCCAAACTAGTCAAGCCGTGACTCCTCATGTAACTTGTGCATACTGTGGCAAGATTAACCACACAGAGGCCAAGTGTTGGAGAAAACAAGGAAAATGTCTGGGGTGCGGTAGTACCGAGCATAAGTTTTCGAATTGCCCTAAAGCTTCTAAGGGAGAAGGAAATTCTCAACAACCTGCTAAATCCACTGCAAATCAATCGAGTGCCGAAAGGAATAAATAATGCCGATGATTGTAAGAGGGATCCAAATTCTACGAGTAGGGGTGAATCTGACTCTACTCAACAAATAGGGATTGTGGTTTTACCCTAGCATAGACTGGCACTTTTAGAGGTTGTAATTTTTTTTCTTTTTTTTTTGGGTATAGGGGATGACATCCTTTTGTTGTATATTGCGACTTAACACATTTTGATCTTGTTGTTTTCCCTTTCTTTTGAAATGATTTGATGAACTTATTATAACTTAGTGTAATTATTATGATCTTTTATGGCATATGAAAATTTACCTTGCTTTTAATTGATTTTACGGTTTATACGTATATGTACTCTATTGTTCCACGTCTCTAGACCTGTAATAAGATCATGAATGGCACCCGAGAATAGTTAAGTTTAACAAGTATGAGTTTTGAATGGGGAGATTAAGAGTGATGAAAATTGGACATGGGAGGAGAAAGTATTTAAGGCTATTTATAAATCAAGGTATGAATTTCGAGGACGAAATTCTTTTAAGGGGGGAGGATGTGAGGACCCGCAAATTTTTCGATTTTTTAACCCCTATTTTTGGCTCATTTAATTATTTATTTGAATATTTGCCCCGAATAATATTTTCTAACCTTATTAGACTATACATGGAATTATGACTTCATTATAGTTTTAAAGTGACTCGTTTCAAAAATTAAATTTTGGAAGCTCAATTAATGAAAATAGTGAAAACATGTTTGAAAATTTTAGCCAATTGGGAGTACAATAAGCTCGAAAATTTGGAGACATGTACAATGGTTCTAAAATAGGTAATTTTAGGTTTAAGTACTCAAGTGATAGTTAGTGGTACGATCGTTATAAGAAATTCTCGAAGGTTTCACTCTATCGCGCCTAAATTGGAAATACGCGTTTTCACGCGCACGATTAATTGAGAAACTTTAGACCATTATTTTGGGACAATTAAGAATAAATAATATTTATATGAATATAAGTGCATTAGAGGTTTAGTGCACAAGTGAAATAAACCCGAGAGGAAACGCGCGCGTACGCGCACTATTGGAGAGTTGACTTTGTACAATTGGAGCCTACAATTACTAAGCTTCTCACGGAAGCTTCCTCATCAGCCATAACACTCTTTTCTTTTCCTCAAGCTGGCCGAACAACACAAGGAAGAAGAAGATCCATTTCTTCATCTCATTTCACTCAAATTTGCACTAAATCACCTCAAATTTCTACCACACACACAAAAGAACTTGGAGATCATCTTAAGCTACAAAAAGGGGGCTGCTTTTCATGATTTTCTTGGGCTAAGAAGGACCGAAAATTTCTGCCTAAGTCATCAACTAAGGTAATCAATGATCAACCTCTTAATTCTTGGCTTATGGAAGTAATATAGCATTTATAAACCCTTGCATGCTTATGGGTAGCTTATCTATGATGGAAATTTGGTTGTGTGGGCTCTATGAACTCCCACTTTGGTTGATGGACTGATTTGGTGGTTGATGATGATAATTATGTTGGTTTAGTGCTTAAATTAGTGGTATAATGTTGGGTTATTGTTAGAAACTCCAAGATGGTGCAATGGCCAAAAGTGACTATTTTACCCCTACCTTGTCCGACCACTTTTGTGCAAAATTTTGAGGTTCTAATGGCTTGTTTATGTTATTTACATGTTATATTGGTTGTGTTAAAAGTTTCATTGAAAAATAACATGATTTGATCACCCAAATGTCGGAAATTCGAAAGCTTGAAAATCTGGAATTTGAATCCCGTCACTGCCCAGGCAGTCTTCTTGTTTCGGCCATAACTTGTTGCTCCGATATCGGAATCGAGTGCCGTTTGCGGCATTGGAAACTAGACATTCCTAGCTTTCCTTTGGTATAAAATTCATGTCCTGGTTCCACTTGAGCTAGCCAAACTATTCATTTGAAATCCGCTGTCCTGTTTCGTTGCTTCCTGGAAGGCAGCTCATGAGCTGCAAATTAATGCTCACGAACGAGCTGGTTATGGACGGATTTTGAAAATGGTTTCTTCTGAGAAAATGTAGCCTTATAAGTCTATTTTCCAACCCCACCAACCACGCTCAATTCTGAGTTGAATTGAGTGATTTATGATCAAAACTCAAATCTGGTCTGGTGAAGGAATACCTTACATTTGGACAGATTTGAACTAGCAATAATTTGGGACTTGTTATCCGAAATTTCTTGGTGTAAATCACCTATCAAATGTACCTTGGACAAATTTTAGACATTACCTACTGGAATGAATCATGTTTGAGTCGTTTCTTGGCCAAATGTTTGGAAAACGGCAATATAGATGGAAAGATTTCAATATGAAGAAAGATCAAAATTTCATACTATTAAATATGATGGAGATTCAATTTATGAATGGAATATAGATGGAAGAGCAGAATATGAAGTATTAAATACTTTACAAGAAATGGGAATGGCTAGATTAGCTTATAAGCTAAAAAATATTCTAGAAAGAAATATTGCAACATTATTAGTTTCAGGATTTACAGGACAATTAAAAAATTGTGGGATAATGCTTTAACACTTCAAGATAAATTATCAATACTAGATCATACACAAGATATTGAAGATGATCAAGAAAATATTCAAGTACAATCAGATGCTACAGAATTTTTAATTGTAACAATAGTAATGTATTTCATAGGAAATCCAAAAGAAGAATTAAATGCGAATAAAACATTTTTAACAAACTTAAGATGCCCAACTTTGTCAGACTTTAGGTGGTACAAAGATATGTTTTTAACAAATGTATTAAGAAGACCAGATTGTAATGCTTCATTTTGGAAAGAGAGATTTATTATAAGATTACCAAGTTTATTCTTACAAAGGATAATGGATAACTTACAAAAAGAAATGGGAACAGATGTTATTTCATTTGAAAATATTACATTTGGACAATTATTTGCTTTTGTGAAAAAAGAAGTTTTAATATTTTGTTCAGAATTAAAACTTCAGATTAAGTATGGTTCTAAAACAAAGGAAGTAGGATCATTTGTGAAGCATTTGGTATAAAAAGAATTAAATCACCATCAGCATATAAAAAGAAAAGTAAAAAGGAAAAAATTACTTAAGATATAAAAAATCTAATAAAGATGAAAATTATGAGAAAAAGAAAAGCAAGAAATTCTATAAAAAGAAAATTGTTTGTTATAAATGTGGGAAAGTAGGACATAAAGCAAATAAATGTAAATTAAAATAAAAAATAAACGAAATTTGTGCAGAAGACGAAGAAATAAAGAATAAATTAATAAATGAAAAAGAACAAAGTACAGAAGATGATTATTACAATGATATAAGTAGTTCAGATGATGAAGAAGATTGTAATTGTTCAAATAATCCAAAATATATAAATGTGATTATAAACCCAAAATACATAAATGTAATTACAAAAAAGGAAGATACAAAATTTTTATTAGATATAATAGAAAAAATTGATGATGCTTTAGCTAAAAAAGAATATTTAGAAAGATTAAAGAGTTTAATCATGCAAGAAGATAAGATGCCAAAATTAATTGAACCATTTAGTATTTCAAAATTAATAGATAAATATCCTAATATAAATAGTATGAAAAAAGAAACTACTAAAGATCTTCAAACAGAAATTAATAATTTAAAACTCAAGTGAAACAATTACAACAAGAAATTATGGAATTAAAAACTAAAGATTTAGAAATAGAAACCAAAATGACATTAATAGAAAATAAAAAAGATCAACCTTCTACTTCAAAAACATTAACTACAGAAGAAATAATTATTTTAGAAAAACCAGTAAATGAATAACAATATCTAAATATATTAGAAAAATAACAATTCAAAAGTGGTATGTTTTAATCACAATAATAGTAGAAGATATTAAAGAAACCTGTGTAGTTTTATTGATAGTGGAGCAGATTCAAGCTGTATAAAAGAAGGAATAATTTCCGTAAAATATTGTGAAAGAACAAATGAAACATTAATAGCAGCAAATGGAGAAAATTTGCAAGTAAAATATAAATTTACAAAAGGATCAATATGTAATAACAATTATTGTCTTAAACATAATTTTTTAATTGTAAAAAATATAAGTAATGATATAATATTAGGAACACCCTTTTTAATTCAAATATATCCATTTTTAGTAGAATATGAAGGAGTCTCTACAAATATTATGGGAAAAACAATTACTTTTAAATTTTTAACTCCAATTAGACAAAGGGAATTAAAAATATTATAATCATCCTCTATTTATAAAACAACAAATACTATTACTAGAATTAAAAAACATATAAATTATATAAAGGAAGAAAAATTTTATTTAAAAATTGAAGAAAATTAAAAGAAATAAAAATGCAAAAAAGAATTTTTTGCAGACATTCCGAATGCCTTTTGGGATAGAAAACAACATATGATAAATTTACCTTATGAAAAGGATTTTAATGAGAAAAATATTCCAACAAAAGTTAGACCTATACAAATGAATACTGAATTACTAAATTTTTGTAAGAAAGAAATAAAAACATTAATAGATAAAGAATTAATAACATCTTCAAAATCACCTTGGAGTTGTGCAGCTTTTTATGTTATGAATCAAGCTGAAAAAGAAAGAGGAGTTCCAAGATTAGTAATTAATTATAAACCATTAAATAAAGTTTAACAATAGATTAGATATCCAATTCCAAATAAAAAGGATTTATTAAATAGGTTATATAATGCAAAGATATTTTCAAAATTTGATTTAAAATCAGGATATTGGCAAATAATAATAGATCCTAAAAATAGATATAAGACAGCATTCACAACACCTTTTGGCCATTATGAGTGGAAGTAATGCCATTTGATTTAAAAAATGCACCTTCAAAATTTCAAAATATATTGAATGATATGTAGACACCAAATTTTTGGTTTTAAACTTTTTTTATTTAATTAATTTAATTTTAGATTTATTTGTTTCAATTTTAGGTTTTTTTTATTTTTATTTTATATTATTCGTGTTTCGTGTCTGTTATTTTATTTTAATTGTTTTAAGAGCATTTTTTTTATTACTCTAAAATTTAAAAAAAAAAAAAGAAAAAGAAAAAAGAAAATCATCAATCAGAAAATCCTTTAGCGTTTTATCTTTTATTCCGGGTTTTACTCATTTTATTTGATTTTAGTTAAAATGTTATTTTTATTTTTATTAAGTTATTAAAAAAAAGAGAGAAAAAGGAAAAAGCCACGCATGCAGCCATGAAGAATACCATTTTTCGCGTTTTTTTTCTGCTTTTCTTTCTTCAAAACCTTGGGCCACCTCATCCCCTTGGATTCTTATCAAAAACCTTCTGGACCAATAACCATCGGATGGCCAAGGTAGAGGCATTGAGCTAGGGTGGTTTGTGACCATCCAGATGAGGGTTTAGTTTCTGGTGCCATATAAAAAGGTAAGGAGGGTTTAAGAGAAGAGGGGTAGGATAGCTGTAAGTGTGTGCATGACGGCGGAAAGAGAAAGACAGCAAAAGGGATAGGTTTTGAGAGAGTTTGGGGGGAGGTTTTGATAGAGAGAATCAGGAGAGTGAGGCGGGCGGCTGAGCAAAGAACGGAAAAAAGAAACAACAGAAAGAAGAGAGCTTTGGTGAGAACCATAGGGAAAAGCTACGGGTAACAAAAAAAGGGTGACCAGAGGAAGGAAACCAGAAATGGGGGGGTTGAAAGGAAAAGAAACGGAGAGAGGGCAGGAGGGTGAAGGCGGAATAAAAGAAGAAAAACTGAGAGAGAAAGCTTACGGTAAAAAGAAAGAGAAAACTGGGAAAGGCAGCAAAGGGAGCCATTGGAGCTATTAACCCTCACAGCTGCCACCGTTTAGTCCACCATCATCACCAGCAGATCTCCACTGAGGTATTTCGGTCCAGAATTCTCGTTTGTTCCTGTTTTTTTTTTTTTTTTTTTTTGGTTTTACGGCTGAAGAATGCATGGGATTAGACCTAGGTTTCAGGGATAGGAGTTTGGGGTTCTATGATGAATTTAAGATGTTTTTGTTTTGGGTATTTATGGCTAATCTTTATGCGTATGACTAGTAAACCTAGAAAAGAACATAAAACTTTGAGCAATTCTGCTTTGATGTTCCTTTCTTGCTGTTTCTTTGCCGTTTACCTTCATTTTACAATCCAAAGCCGTGTCCTTTTGCTATTTGTTTACATCTGAAGAATTTTAATGCCTGTTTACAGCTTAAATTTGTATTCGGTGCTATTTCTATAATCTATTCCTAGGCTGTATTTTAGTGGTAAAGTGTTTGCTGTGGAAAATGTATGGTGTTTTACATGGGTTTTGTTGGTGTTAGCACGGGTTTCATGGGTTTCCTATGGGAAGGGGAACCTGTAGCTGATGTTTACCTGATAAAGAGAAGGGAGTCAATGTTCGAAAGCTCCTTGGATGTCTCCCCTCTCCCTTGTTTCATGTTTTTGCGTTTTAAATGCATTGAGTTACCTCCTAGTTACTGGTATGAAGAATTGCAGCAATGGTCCTTTCAGCTGTTCTGGCTGATGAGAGTCTTGGTTTGCTCAGAGTTGGTGTTTTGTTTGTCGTCTAATTGATGCGTCATGTACATACCTGCTGCAAGTTCCTCCTCTTGTACACTTGCTGCATTTTATTTGATGACCACATTTGTGAACCTGTTGGGAAGAGTAAACATTTTTTTTTCTTTCCTGAGCAAAAGCTGAAGTTCTTGCGCTTATCCTCGGTCGTCAAAGTTGATAGATCTTGTTTGAGTTTCTTCACACCCAAACACCTCTAGCTGAATGACCAAAAGATGTCAGCTTGCCTCCATCCGAGAATCTAGAGAGATGTTTTCTATAAATGCTGAGTCTTTTGTTTGTCTTTGATTGCAAGAATATGGTTGGGTATTAGGTTCTTATCTTGTGGATTTGGTTTGAAGTCTCGGCAGCAGAGGTTTAAGTTATTTTGGTTGTGTTTTTGATAAGCCACAAATTTGCAGCAGAAAGTAAAGCATGCTTCGGTTTATTGAAAGCTTTAGTTGCATGCATGATAAGCTTAATAGGAACTTGAGATTGGGTTTGTGGTTTGAGATGATTGAACGCATCTGCCATGCAAAGTGCTGAAGCTCAAAAGTGTTGTTTGCTGAAGCTTAAAACCATTTTGCAGATTTTCCTTCTAAGTTTTAGCTCGTTTGGATGTTGAAGTCTTGTTTTTTGTTGTCCAGTTTAAAGTTTTGATGTTTAGTTGAAAGAGTTTGGATCAAAATTGTGTGCTTGGGTTTCAAATGTTGAAAAGGAAAGTGCAGCAAATTGTTGCAGAAGCCATCTTCGTAGTAATTTGCATGGAGTTTTGCATGAAAATCTTCATAAAATTGCAACTTTGCTCCCCGTTGTTTTAAGTGATGTTATCATGACCCAAATAATTGGAATTTGATCAATATTGCCCTTTTGGAATTTCAATTTTCCTTTGGTATGTTTTAATTTGTTTTTGGGCAAATTTTTTAGGAATTTTAGGATGGATTTTGAGTGTTTAATGACTCTTGATAATCCTTAGTTTTAATTTGGATTTTAATGGATTTTGGTAATTTTGTTGTTTAATTAAAACAAATGGGTTTTCTTTCATTTTTGTGAAGTTTAGTTTTGACTTTGCTATGTTTCCTTTCAAGTTGTTAATTTTATTTTTTCTGCTTTTTAGACCCCTAGTATTTTAATAATAATAAATTGACCTCTCAAATTTCTTTGATTTTCGTAATTGAGTCTTTACTTGTTTTAATTTCGTAGACATGGTTTGTTCAAGTGCCCCAAGTGATTCAATCTCATGCTTATTTTCATTTCATGTGATTATTTTGTTAATTAAAATGATGCCTTGACCCTTTTATTATTTTGGAGGGTAAATAAGTGATTTCACTTCATTAGGGCCCCAACTTCGAGGGAGGTACATTCTAACCTTTATTTTGACTTTATTTGACCCTACGTGCCCTATGTGATGTTACTTGCTTAATTGCATGCCTCTTAAATGTTTTATTATTTATTGATTATTTATTTATTTCCTTTATTTATTTATTCGCTTTATTGGCTTTAGTTTGTATATTTATTTTTAGTTCAATTTTGATCATTTGAAAGGTACTTGAATGCCAAATTTGTAATAGTTAGGTATTTATTTTAATTATTTATTTATTTCCCCTCTTAAATTGTAGTAGGGCCCCCCCAATGCAATAGTTAGGGCTTGTTTGCTTTATTTGCTTGGTATGTTTTGCATGCTTATGTGTTATGTGTTATCCGCTTTCTTAGGGCCTTACATCTAGATATCATGCTTATGTGTTATGTGCTATACGTGATTTATGTGTTTACATGCTTTTATTAGATCTTACATGATTTATTTGATTGTAACTGATGTGTGACGTTACCATACTAGCCCAATTGTGGCCCTTTTGTTCTGATTTTCCACTAGTCCAATGCTAGTAGGAATTCATAGACATGGGCTAGTCCAACGCTAGACCCTTAGGAGCCCCTCGAGCGTTAGATCATGATTGTGTGATAAAATCACTTCATCTCATGCATGTTTTTTCACTTTTAGGGATTTACCATGTTGTATGACACTTCCCTTATATGTATAGCTCTTATCCCGTATTTCCTTTTATATGTATATTCCTTACCCCTTTGTACGAAAACATGACATTAGACTTGCATTTCATTTAAGAAATAGAATTAGGGTAGTGCATTTGCTTGATTAGATAGGGAGTAACCCCTTGGATATGGGATATGGACGAGTTTGGCTTTTCTAGGCTTAGCACGCTCGTATTCCCTCTATTAAAGGGAACATTGAAAGTCACGAGTGTAAGTCCTCCGCACCCATTATGATGCATTCCTTTAGGACATACACATTTGTATATTATTATTTTCTTTACTTTTTCTTTCTTTTGAGTCTCATGACTTGCATTATTCGTGACTTCTTCGAAGAGTCTTTATTGGGTATCATAATTAATGTGATTGGCACCAATTGAGTTTTGAAGAGAAATTTCGACCCCCCGACACCCTTCTAGGTCTAGGGTTTGCATTCATATAGTACATCCAAATGTGATAAATCTTTAGGTTAAAATGAGAAAATCTTTGACTAAATCGCGCAACTAGCCTTGGCTAGGTTGAAAGGGTGCCTTGGATTCTTATCCTTGCCTTCCCTTTCTTCAAATGTGACTCCTGAATCTTTTTCTCTGATTTTCGTGGACTTGGAGTCTTTTAAAAAGGGTTTTTCTACTTTTTCTTTAAAAATTCATTTTTTAGTGACTTGGTACACCTTAACTCTATACCAAATGGCGACTCCATTTTTCATTCAAAAAACCCTTTTTAAACTATATTTTGGGTCAAATCGTCGCATTTTCAAGTCCCATTTAGACCCATATTTTTCTTCATTTTCTCAAATAATCAAAAACTCAGTTTTTAACCAAAAATTCATTTTTCTAAACTAATTTATTTTATTAAAAAATGGGGCGCGACAATGGCGACTCCACTGGGGACTTAGAGGGTCCGAGCATTTGATTTAGTCAATCTTTTTCTTTTTCTAACCTTTTTATATATCACATTTCGATGTTTAGGGTTGCATTTTTCTTTTCTAGGATTTTTGCATTTCGAGCGTATCAACTCACTCCCTCACCCTTTGCGTACAATTGATTTTGATGGATGGATGGTTTATTTATGTTTATCCCGCGCTTTGCATTGCATTTGGGTGGGGATATTACCCTAGAGCCTCTCGTTGGTTCTCGATCCATCCCCTCCAAAAAGGAGCACTAGCATACGTGCATACGCTTTATTTTTTTATCCCTCAGTTATTTTTCTTTTAGTGGCTTGTCTCGCCACTCCACCCTATTAGGATTAGGCGACCCACTTGGACATGTGATCGCGACACGACGTGTGCGTAGTACGATCCAAGGGGTCACTCAATCTTCCGCTTTAAGCTGTGGGTTAATAGCCTTTAGCTTTTAGTCGAAGGTTGAGGATTTTTGATAGATTCACTCAAACATGTAGCCGTAACACGACGTGTGCGTAGCAGTGTCTGGGGAATCGCTCAAGCCACCGACAAGGAACCTTGGGATTGATGACCTTTGGTTTCCAAGTCTGAAGGCTCGGGGACCTAAAACTTATCGAGTCTAGATGCATTAGTGAACCAATACCTCATGCATCCATAATAGTTCACCTAGGACAGAGTCTGCCTCACCCTATTAGGGACATAATTCACGAGGGGAGGGATCCAACCCTCAATTACTTTATTGCTTTACCTCTTTGTATTGCTTTGCTACAAATGTGTTATATGTATTTATCTGATTGAATTAATTTTTCTTGATTTTTTGTCTCCATTGCATTCATAAGCCCTAGAAAAATAAGAGTCCTGGCATGGTACTCTTTAGGAGCCTACCTTATTTGATGTGACACGTTTAAATTCAATGCTTCATATTTTCAGCATAAATACATGTCATTTTAGGCTCACCACGGCATACAAAAAGGGGTTCCTTTAGGTCACATTTCATTTGTGTACTGCATATTTAGTCGCTTTGATAAAATGGCATCATGCATAAACCTTAGAAGGGAATGCCATTTAGGGAATCTCGTGTAAGGAACAAACAGCCCTGTGTCTCGGATATATAATCCAGTGAGACTTGCACGTTTATATTTCCTGTACTGTCCGAAGGGGTAATGCACGAGGTAAGGTAGGATCCGATCTTTTCAAAGACGGCAAAGCAAATTTTGCACATTGGAATATGGGCATCTAACAATCATTTTTTGGCCATTTTAAATAAAATTGGTAAAAAAAAATTTCCTTGCATAAAGGACATTAATTTGAAAAAATTCACAAATAATTCTTCACTATTGAGACGATAAATAAATTGAGGCCAAAATTTGATTTTAGAAGTGCTCATAGACTAATGCATCGCAATAAATTTTTGGATAGATTGATTCTCAAATAAGCCGTAAATTCCATTCAATCCATTGGACCATTTCATTCATCAATTTCATCCAATCCATTTTATCAATTTGTTCATTTTAGGACAACCTAATCGATTTTGAATTCATTTGATTAGTTTACCCATTTTAGGCCAATCTAGTCGATTTTGAATAGATCACCAATTTCATTCAATTCATTTGATTGGCTTACCCATTCTTTGAGCAATCTTATCGATTTTGAATAAATCATCAATTTCATCCGATCCATTTGTTCAGGGCAATTCGGGCGATTTTGAATAAATCATCATTTTACTTGATCTGTTTGATCAATTAATTTCATTCCATTCATTTGATTAGTTTATTCATTTTTAGGGTTATCCATTCAATTTTGAATAAATAATCAAATTTCATTCAATGCATTTGACCATTTTACCTTTTTTAAGGTAATCTAATCAATTTTGAATAAAACATCAATTTCATCCTATCCTCTTGACCTGCTTATTCCTTTTCAGGGTTTAAGTCTAAGGTTCACTGAATAAATTTGTTGAGACATTGCAATCCTTTCAAGAGCAGGCTCTTTTACACATTATTTTATGTGTCGATCAAAGCAAGCAATCCATTCGGACTTCGTCCACATTTTTAGGGCAAATGTCTCTTTTCACTCCAATTGGCCAAATTTTTTCAAATTATTTTTCATGCTAAAATCAATCAGTGAATTGGATTCATCAGGTATAGTATAGTGCCTACCCCAGAGGATTGCATTTTCATGCTAGGCTTACCCTTGGCATTAAAAGGGTCCTCCAATAGGACATGCATCCGAATTACTTTAATTTTTACTAACTCCTGTCTTTTTCTTTTCTTTTTGACAACAGTCAATCAAGAAGGGCATCTAATAAGGGTTTTCCTACATTCTCAGGTAGTAATTACAAATATAGCTACCCGAAAATGCCCCATTTTCACCCGATCACGTAGCCGAGCTTCAAGAGATAGTGTAAACATGAGTACCCATCCAGAATCATCTGATAGGCCCGCAACCACATCACCGACTGACTTGGCAAATCTGGGAGCTCAACTGAGCGAAGTTCTAAACCGATTTAATGAGCTAAGCATTGAAATGATGGCCCAACGGCGCGTGATCGACCAATTGGTCACTGGTGGTGCTGGCGGTGAGCACCAACATGAACCCTTACCTCCTGGCCAATCTGAACCAATACTCTTACCTTATACTCAAGCCTCTGTTACTTCACAAGTTATGAATCCACCTGAAGAAGCCTTTACCTATCCCACTCACGGTCCACCACCTACTTATGCACCTAACATCCAAATTAACTCTTCTCATGCCCAAATTTCCCAAAGTTATCCGCCAATTGCTATGAGCATGCCATTCGAACCTCAGGGACCCACCCCATTATTACTCTACCGCTGAGCCATTTACCCTAGATACCGCCGCCCAAGGAAAAGCTGAAGTTGGGGAATCATTCGCGCCAGTGGATAAAAACTTGCTAAAGAGATTGGATCGGTTTGAAGAGTTCATAAGGAAAAACCAAGGTTTGACCAAGCAAGGAGGTTTGGACTACAACGAACTGTGCCTGTTTCCGAATATGCAATTGCCAATGGGTTTCAAAGTACCCAAATTTAGCAAGTACGATGGAACTGGCAATCCCAAAACACACCTTCGGATGTTTGCAAACAAGCTAGGGAAGCCGATAGATGATGAGAATCTACCTGTGCGCTTATTTCCCGAAAGTCTAGAAGGCGACGCGTTGGATTGGTATTCCAATTTGAAGCCTGAGGATATGAGATCTTGGATGGATTTGTCAACTGCTTTTATGAGGCAGTACGAATACAATTGCGAGCTTGCTCCAAGGAGGACCACATTGGAGGGGACTAAGAGGAAACCATCGGAGGACCACAAGACGTATGCGAAGAGATGGAGGAAATTGGCCACGAAGGTGGAGCCTCCCATGACTGAAGATGAAATTGTTCGTACGTTCATCAAATCTCATGACCCGCCCTATTTCGAGGAAATTTTTCGAATAACTGGGTGTTCCTTTGCCGAGATTGTCAATAAATTTGAAGAATATGATGAGTTTATAAGGGCAGGAAAGATTGTTAACGTGTCGGCTCTGAAATCACAAGTCGAAGCGATGCAAAATCAATGCAGTAGTAACAAGAAATCCCAATTCAAGAAGAAAGATGAGGACACTTCGTTTGTATGGAACCAAGGCCCTGCTTTTCGACCTAGATACCAACAGAACCCCACCTACACACCCCATTACCCGTATCAATCACACCTTCGACCTGTTTATCATACCATCATTAACCACCCTCGACCTCGACCAAATTACCCAAACACACCCTGTAGACACCAAATTTTTAAATAATTTGTATGTTGCATCTAATTCATGATTTGGTTTTAGATTGTCTGCATTTTAGTTGTTACCTTTTTATTTGTCTTTTATTTGCTAATTATTTGTCATATTAATTTTGTTCACGTTTTAGTTTTAGTTTTAGTTTTAAGTTTTAACGTAAAATTTGTGAAAAAAAAAGAAGAAAAGAGGAAATTGATGAAAAATGGAAAATTGTGCTTTGTTGATTCTAGTTTATTTAGTTTCTATCCAATGTTAATTAAATTACTTTTTTTGTTGTTTTTGTTGCTTGTTATCTATTTTTATTATTAGTTTTATTTAATTAATTTCAAAAAAAAAATCAAAAAAATCAAAAAAATCAAAAAAATCACAATTCTATTTCTGCCGGTTCCATTTCCACTTCTCAACCTAGCACTTTCCATTGTTATTGCCGACTCCACTCCACTCCCAATACCTCAATATATACATCCCACTACGCTATATCATTTCCAATTCACCACGATATCACACTTCCATTTTTTCATTTGCTGCCGTGAGCTGTGAGTGATCAGCTTCTTTGGAAATAACGACGAGAGAGAGATCGGTGAGGACTTAGTTTATCTTCCAGCCTCACTTCAAGACCAATCGAGAGAGGGAGAGAAAGAACCGAGAGTCAAACTTCCTCCAATCCAGCCGCAAGTTTGAGCCAGGGAGAGGGAGAGTTGCGGACTGCAATTCTGGACAGCCGAGAGTGGAGGATTGTTGCAGCTATTAGTCGTGTGTATTAAGCTCCAAGCTGAGGTAATTTCTAGACTTGAACTAATTGATTATGGGTAGATGAAGCTGTTTAGAGGCATGCATGTGAGAGTTGTACGTTTAGATGAAGAATTGAGTTACCAGAAATGGGTTTCAAAAGAATTGGAAATGCCGTGAGTTTGAACTAGAAATTTCAGCTTTAACTTGTTACTTTGTGATGATCTGAGCTTAGTTGTGTGGTTAGTTAGTTAATAGCTGGATGATTATTCTTTGCATGAGGTTAATCAACCTTGTTTAAGCAAGAATAGTGAAGGAATATAGAATCTGTTTACATGCATGTTAACCGAGAGAGAGTTTGGATGAATTTCTGGTAAGATGGTGATTTTGATGACATTCGAACTTGGTTTTGGATCTAATCTGATAGATAACTTGTTATTTGGTTTTGCATGTGAACTTTATGGCCAGAAATTCGGTTGCATGGCTGGAAATTTTTATTGGAAGTTGTTGGACTGCTAAACCAATTTTCCCAGCTTAGCTGATGGAGTTGTTTTGGGAGTTGTATGGGTATTTTAGTATGAGATTTGCTGGAAAGTGTTTGATTCTCACTTGGTTGTGTGTTTAGCTAACTAAATGCTGGATGATTAAGCCCTGCATGAGATGATTTAGCTGTGTGTAAACCAGAAATTTGAATGAAACCAAAAATCTGTTGCATGCATGTCATCCGTAAATAGTTGAGCAAATTCTGGAATTTTGGATGAATGTTGTTGGTGACCGACCCTGCTTTGGACTAGAATTGATAGTAACTTCATTTATTAGTCATGCATGATAGCTTTGAGTACATAATTCAGTGATTTGGCCAAAATTGTTGACACATAGCTGCTGGAAATGTTTCAATTTATCCGAGGGAGGGAGAAAGAATTTTTCCAGTTTAGACGTGAGCTTTCATAATTGTTCCCTTGCTGCACTTTCATTTAGCCGTGGTTTCCTTTGGTCATTCCTTTGCTGCACTTTTCATCTAGCCATGAGTTGCACATCTTAGTTCCTTAGCTGCACTTTTCATTTAGCCGTGAGTTATCATTTTATTTTTCCAAAAAATGGGGCGCGACAGTTGGCGACTCCACTGGGGACTTCCTAAGTGGGTCCAAGCATTTTGACTTAACCATTTGTTTCCTTTTTTTTTCTACCCTTTCTATGCATGGCATGTGGATATTAGGATTGCATTTTTTATTTTTAGGACCTTTTGTCTTATGTACGTAATCAAACCAATCCCTCGACTCACGAATGTATGTTTGAGTGAATGTTTACTTGTTATCTCGCGCTTGCATTGCATTTTTGGGAGGTATGGGTCACCCTAGAGCCTCGCGTTGGTTCTTGACCCTTCCCCTCCAAACGAGCACTAGCATACGAGCATACGCTTTACTTCTTTTATCCCTTTTATTTTTTTTAGTGGCTTGTCACTCCACTCCACCCTGTTAGGAGTTTAGGCGACCCCTTGGACATGTGATCGTATCACGACGTGAGCGTAGCATGATTCGAGTCGTTCACTCGATCTTCCGCTTTAAACTTTAGGTTGATGACCTATTAGTTTTTAGTCGAAGGTTGAGGTTTTTTTAGATTCGCCCAGACGGGTAGCCGTAACACGACGTGTGCGTAGCAACGTCTGGGGAATCGCTCGAGCCACCGACAAGGAACCTTGGGAGTGATGACTCTTGGTTTCCAAGTCTGAAGGCTCGGGGACCTGAGCTTATCGAGTCTAGATGCATTAGTAAACCCTAACCTCATGCATCCATTTTAGCTTGCCTAGGGTAGAGTCAGCCATACCCTATTAGGGACACTATTCACGAGGGGAGGGGTCCAACCCCTTTTTTCTTTTTATTGCTTTATTTCCTTGTGTTGGTTTTGTTGCCACAATGTGTTATGTGTATTTATCGGACTGAGTTAACTTTTCTTGGTTTTGTGTCCCAATTGCATTCACAAACCCTAGCAAATAAGAGGTCTGGCATGACTTTTTTTTTTAGAAACCTACCCTTGTAGATAGGCTATTGCACATGTGAAAATTGTGATATATCTTGTTCATAAATTAATGCCATACCATTTTTAGGCTTACCCTGGCAAACAAAGGGCTCCTTAGGTCACGTCTCATTTCAAATTGCATTTTTCCCTGCTTTGATAAAAATGGCATCATGCATAAGCCTTAGAAAGGGAATGCCACTTAGGGAATCCCACATTAGGGACAAGCCAACCTAATTCCCATGGGTATTTAACCCAATTTTTGGGATTTGCACGTTTAAATTTCTGTTAACCAGAGAAATGGGACCTGTAGGTAAGGTATTTGACTCCGGTTTTGGTTTATAGATGGAAAGCCCTCGCCGAGTGCAACAGATGTTAGTAGTGTCGCCGGAGGTACAAAGATGGCCCACATTACTCTCACCTAATGAGGTTAACCAAATAGCCGATCGATTAGGACACATCGGGGATTTCAAGGACATTAAGTCCGATGGATATTTGGTAGAAGCTTTGGTGCATCTATGGGACCCCACTTGTTCTGCTTTTAGAGTTGGAAAAAGGGAGATGACCATAACGATTGAGGAAGTCACCGGATTTCTCAATTTGCCGATTCAAGGAACTGCCGTGGTATTGCCGCTAGTATCTAACAAAGCTGAATTTTGCCGTTTCACTGGGTTAAAGGAATCAGTACTACAAGGGGCAGACCAAAATATAGAGGTGAAGTTCTTATTTGATCGATTTGCGCTAAGAGATGGTTTTGAGAGGCATCGAGGGGACTTCTCGTTTACTTCCAAGGAAGCGTGGGATCGAAAGAGAGTCTGGGTATACGGTTTAGTCATGACGGGAACCTACTTTTTTCCTAGGAAAGACAAAAAGATAGCCTTCAAGCTCACTAGAATCCTGTATGACTTGTTTCTCGGAATTAATGATAGGCCGTGTTCCATTATTCCTACCATTTTGGCCGACATCTTCATAGCCTGCACTACCTGTCAGAAAGGGAAAAGGTTCTTTTGTGGTTCAAATTTGATCTTACATATATGGGGAATGGAGCATTTCATGAGGCGACCGGCTATTTTATCGAGTCTACCAATGTTCGCATACAACTGGATAACCACGCATCACAAGAGGATTAACAGAGACAGTTTGCCGCGCAATGCATCTGAGTTTGTGGATTTCTTGAAGAACGTGACCGATCAAAATATTAGATGGGTGTTGGATTGGACCGATTGTACTAAACCTGTTCTTTGCACTCAGGCATCCGAATTCATTCTCCTACTGGGTACTCAAGGGATTACCGCGTACGTCCCAAAAAGGTTTCTCAGACAATTAGGGCGTACTCAAGAAATACCACCCGTGCTTGACATGAGCGAAGTCACCATTATTTTTAACTGGGGAATGTGCCCAAATCAAATCCCTATGAAAGATCGGATTATTGACGCCTGGGTGACGCTATCTGATGATGTGAGTTTTAGATACATCCCGGAGCTCAAGCAGAAGGGTTTGACGACTTCACAATACGAAGACTGGGTAGGAAGATCCGTTGCGCAAGAAATTCAAGATGAGCCATCTGAGGAGGTGAAAAAGTTGAAAGCCATTATCGAAGCAAAGGATAAGGAAATTCTGCAGTTAAGTAAGTCTGTCGAAGCATACAAAGGGATGACCGAGCAAAGCAAGCAATTGTATGAAAATGAACGAGGAAGGCATCAAGAGCTGAAACGGAAATGTGCAGAATTATATGACCAAACTGAATGTGTTAGAATTCCATATGCTAGGGAAACAAAGGACTCTGTATTAGATAGGTTCAAAAGTTTTGGCAATCTTGTACGGAATCGTCTTCGTGACATGATGTAAATATTGGCAGGTTTATCAATGAAGATGATTTTTCTTTTGCTCTCATTTTGGATTATTGTCGAAAACAGGTTTGTATTACGGGTCCCATTTCAAAGGTGTTGCATCATGCTAGGCCTACCCTTGGCACAAAAAGGGCCCCCCAAATAGGACATGCATACGAATTGTTCAAATAATTACTAATTCATGTCTTTTTCTTTTTTTTTTCTTTTTCTTTTTCTCTTTTGAATAAATTGCAGAAATTCAGTAACGATTGGTTTATCTAAAGAAGCCTTTTGCATTCTCAGGTCAATTTTCAAAATAGCTTTTCGGAAAAGCCCCATTATTACGCGATCCCGAAGTAGAGCCCAAAGGAATCGTGTAGACATGAGTACTCAACCAGAATCATCCGATAAGGCCGTTGCAACTACCCAGCCGGAGGCCGCAAGTCCTAGGGTTCAGTTGACTGAATTACTCGCAAAATTTGGGGAAATGGCATCCGAAATGGCCGCTCAAAAGAGGTTAATCGACGAACTCGTTAGTAGCGGAGTGCAACCTGAGCCTGTGCCCGTCACACAACCACAATCTGAACCATTTGTTATTCCTCCCAGCCAGACCACGTTACCATTTGTTATTCCTTCAATGCAAACCACGTTTGAGGGAATTGTCAACCCGCAATATGCTTATACTCAAAATCCTCCGTTCTATCCTCCTTATGGGCAAGGGTTTCAGCCTCAAATCGACCCAAACATGCACCCGAATCCACAAACTTTTTACAAGGCTACCGCGGAGCCCGTGGTGCCGGAGCACACTTTTCAAAATAAGCCAGAAATGGGAGAGTCGTCTGCCCAGATTGATATGAAGCTACTTAAACGCTTGGATCGTTTTGATGAATTCATCCGGAAAAGCCAAGGTTTAAGCAAACAAGGGGTGTTGGATTATGATGATTTGTGCCTGTTTCCGAACGTGCAATTGCCGGTGGGGTTCAAGACCCCTAAATTCAACAAATATGATGGAACAAGCAACCCTAAAACGCACCTGCGCTTGTTTGCTAACAAGTTGGGCAAGCCAGTGGATGACGAGAATTTGCCGTTGAGATTATTTCCAGAAAGCTTAGAAGGGGATGCGCTTGACTGGTATTCCAACCTAAAGCCGGAGGAAGTGAAGACCTGGCTCGATCTGTCCAATGCCTTCATTAGACAATATGAGTATAACTGTGAGCTAGCGCCAACTCGGACTACTCTGGAAGGAACGAAAAGGCGACCATCTGAAGATCATAAGACATATGCCAAGAGATGGAGAAAGATAGCTGCGAAGGTGGAGCCACCGATGACTGAGGATGAAATTATTCGCACATTCATAAAGGCGCATGATCCTCCATATTTCGAAGAAATTTTCCGTATGACTGGTTGTTCTTTTGCTGCAATTGTGAATAAATTGGAAGAGTTTGACGACTTTGTGAGAGCCGGGAAGATTGTCAATGTCTCTGCCCTGAAATCTCAGTTGGATGCTTTACAAGGTCAAGGAAGCAATGTGAAAAAGCCGCCGTTCAAAAAGAAAGAGGGGGATGCAACATTTATTTGGAACCAAAACCCTTCACCCAGACCCCGATACCAACACAGCCCAATCTACCAACCCCATTACCCTTACTACTCGAATCCGCATCCTGTATATACTACCAACATCCATCACCCTCGGCCTCGCCCAAGCTATCCTAACCCACCTTCAGCCCCTTTTCAAATTTCCCAACCAAATCCACCCCAAAACCGACCTCGCCCTCCATATAACCCAAGATTTCCTCCACTAAATAGACCTATTTACAACCATCCTCAACCTCCTGAACCTTACAACCGACCACCTAGCCGTACATTCACCAATTTAGGCAGGCCTCTGGACCAATTGTATGACCAGTTGAAGGCCGCCGGGAAAATTGGTACAGTACCCCCTCCTACCTACCCATATGGCATGCCCGCGTGGTATAATCCACAAGTTGTCTGCGCTTATCATTCTGGGGCCCCCGGACATGCCACCTTTGATTGCAGGGCGCTTAAGCATAAAATCCAAGATATGGTTGAAGCCGGGGAGATTGTGATCCGAAAAAGGGAGACACAAGGGCCGAACGTAAATAGGAACCCTTTACCGGAACATGCCAATATCATTGGGGTTATTCTGGATGATACGGAGTATGTGGAACCAGTCAGAGAATTGGCAAGGGAAACTGAAGTGTTTGGGGTCACAGACCAACCCTTTGTCATAGAATTGCCACTTGAAGAGGACGAGAAGCCCTTTATTTTGGATCTCACGCCAGCCGAGAGTGAGGCTTTGGAGCCGGTGGTTATTGAATTCCCGCAGCAAGAGCCTGTTTTAAGCCTGCAACAAGTGCCATGGAATTATGATGAACCTGACGTACGGATTGGGGAAAAGTCAATTGCTAAAAAGGAAGAAGTGTCAGCAGTCACCAGATCGGGGAAGGTTGCAAGTCCATTTGAAGCTACCATTCCGATTCAAGCAGATAACTCCGAACCGCCCGTTAAACCAACAATCACCGAGAGAGAAGCCTTGGATTTCCTTAAGAGACTTCAGAGAAGTGAGTACAATGTAGTTGAAAAGCTGAGCAAGTCGCCTGCCCAGATATCCATGTTGGATTTACTTTTCTCTTCAGACGTGCATAGGGATGCATTGATCGACGTATTAACTAAAGCTCAAATTCCGAGGGACATTTCTGTTGATAATTTTTCAAACGTGGTTGGGAGCGTATTATTCAACAAACAAATTGCTTTTTCTGACGATGAATTGCCGACAGAGGGCATTGGACATAATAGGGCGTTGTACATAACAGTGAGGTGCAACGGGAAAATGCTGCCGAAGGTGCTAATTGACAACGGGTCCGCGCTTAATATTTGTCCTTGGAGTACCTTGGAGAAGCTAGGATTGCAAGACATTAAGCTGAGGCCTTCAGGGACTATCGTTCGAGGGTTTGATGGAGCTCAAAGGGAGCCGATAGGAGAGGCAGATTTAGTAATCGAGATGGGGCCCGCCCAATTTCAAATAACTTGCCAAGTAATGCACTTCCCGAGCATTTACAATATTTTACTTGGAAGGCCATGGATTCACAAGTCTGGGGCTGTGCCATCTTCGTTGCATCAATTGTTGAAATTCGTAGTAAATGACAAGCTAATCACTATCTTTGCCGAAGAGGACTGCCTGGTAATCACCAATTCTGGATCTAAAGAGGAGGGAAGTCGAAGTGCCACCATGTCCCCTCATAGCACATCCGATATAGTCTCTGTAAGTTGGATCACAACGGAGGAACAAGCTCTCTCAAAAGCAAGTGTAATGATGGCTAAGGAAATGATTCGTGGAGGATACAAATTAGACAGAGGATTGGGGCGTGAACTGCAAGGGATCCTGAAGCCAGTGGAGATTATGGGAAAAAGGGATACATTCGGTTTGGGTTTCAAACCAACCGCCAAGGACATCAAAGAGATGAAAGAGCACAAAAGAGCAGAGAAAGAGGGCAGGCAAAGGGTTTTTGACATTCCACCACTGCGGTATACTTTTCCGCGACCAACAGAGGTTATCACATCAGAGGTTAATCCAGTTGAAGAAATTGAAGCTAGTTTGGCCCAATTGTTCGTAGGGGCAACATTTGAAGATAGTTTTCCAGATGAGGCTGACTTTCCTGACATCCCCGAAGGGTCAATTTCTAATTGGACAGCCGAGTCCCTGCCCGTTCGGAAGGAGTTTCGGTAAACTGAAAGGGGTTTATCATTCATGTGAACTCATGAAAATACTTTTGCATCTGTAAATAGCCAATGAAAACAATTTTCCTTTTTGACTAACGTTTGTGCATGTAAATATTGTTAAGTTTTCATCTCCATTTGCTTTCAATCAAAGGTTTTATGAAAATGCACAAGTTTTTCTTGTCATTGTTGTTTATTCGCTTGTTTATATTCATATTGTTTGTTGCTTATTTGCTTATTATCCCACATTCGTTAATTCTTTCAGATGGCCAAAAATAAAATTATTTGATCCTTTGGATATCACAGTTCTGGAATACGATAATGGCAATCTCTATATCACTCACGACTTGGAGGTCTGTGAATCCGAACTCCAAAGCGAGAGTGATAATGAGGAAGTATTCGATTCTTTTGCAAAGGACTTTGAACAATATGAGGAAAAACCAAAACCGAACCTGGAAGAAACAGAAAAGGTTAACATTGGCACTGAGGATGAAGTTAAGGAGGTGCAAATTAGTATTCATTTGAATGAAAGGCAGAAAAAGGAGATGCTTGAATTCTTGACCATGTTCCAGGATGTATTTGCGTGGTCCTATGATGATATGACTGGCATTTCAACTGACGTGGTAGTGCATAGGTTACCCACAGACCCTTCTTTTCCACCCGTAAAGCAAAAACCCAGAAAATTCAAACCAGATATGAGCCTCAAAATAAAAGAGCAAATTGAAAAACAACTCAAAGCCAACATTATCATTGTTTCCCATTACCCAATTTGGCTTTCGAATCCAGTCCCTGTTCCAAAAAAGAATGGAGAGGTGCGAGTTTGCGTTGATTATAGAGACCTTAATAAAGCCAGTCCTAAAGATGATTTCCCTCTACCAAACATTCACATTCTCTTAGACAATACTGCCGGACATGAGATTGAATCCTTTTGTGATTGTTTTGCTGGCTACCACCAAATTTTGATGGCAGAAGAGGATAGGGAGAAAACTGCTTTCATTACCCCTTGGGGTACCTTTTGTTACCGAGTCATGCCTTTCGGTTTAAAGAATGCTGGAGCAACGTATCAGAGGACCATGACAACCCTATTTCATGATATGATCCACCGGGAGATGGAGGTCTATGTGGATGACATCATAATCAAGTCTAAGAGGGCAGAGGACCATTTGGTTGATTTGAAGAAGTTATTCGAAAGATTGCGGAAGTACAATTTGAAGTTAAATCCTGCGAAATGCGCCTTTGGAGCACCTGCGGGTAAGTTGTTGGGATTCATTGTTAGCAAGAAGGGCATAGAAATAGATCCGGCGAAAATCAAAGCAATTCGAGATATGCCAGTGCCGAAAACTCAGAAGGACGTGAAAAGCTTCTTAGGGAAGATCAATTTCATTGGGAGGTTCATCGGCCAACTAACTGCCACATGCGAGCCATTGTTCAAATTACTGAGAAAGAATGTGCCGTTGTATTGGAATGAGGAGTGTCAACAGGCTTTCGACAAGATTAAAGATTATTTGTTGCATCCACCAGTCTTAGTGCCGCCCAAACCGGGCCGACCTTTGATTATGTATTTATCTGTACTCGATGGAGCAGTAGGGTGTGTTCTAGGTCAGCACGATGAATCCGGAAGGAAAGAACAAGCCATTTACTATCTAAGCAAGAAGTTCACGCAGTACGAGGCTAATTATTCATTCATTGAGAAAAGCTGCTGTGCATTGGCCTGGGCAGCTCAGAAGTTGAGACACTATCTGTTGAGTCATACCACGTATCTTATTTCCCGGTCTGATCCTTTGAAGTATCTTTTGGAGAAGCCGATGCTGACTGGGCGTTTGGCGAAATGGCAGATAATTCTCTCAGAATTCGATATTGTTTTCACCTCACAAAAGGCGGTTAAGGGGCAAGCTATAGCTGATCATTTGGCGGAAAATCCAAGGGATGATGATTATCAACCACTCCGTACTTATTTCCCTGACGAGAGGGTCCTATTTGTAAGCGCTGCAGATGATATAAGTGAACAAAGTCCTGAATGGAGGCTTTTCTTCGATGGAGCTTCGAATTCTCTCGGAGTTGGAATTGGAGCCGTTCTGGTTTCACCCGAAGGGAAACATTACCCTGCCGCTGCCAAATTGCAATTTGCCTGCACAAACAACATGGCTGAATATGAAGCCTGTATTTTTGGTCTCAAAATGGCTTTAGAAATGGAAATCAAAGAGTTGATAGCTTTCAGTGATTCAGATTTGCTCGTGCATCAAACCTTGAAGCAGTGGATAACCAAAGATTCAAAAATTCTACCCTACCATTGTAGTCTGCTCACTTTGGCCAAGCAGTTTCAAAATTTGGAGTTTAGACATCTCCCGAGAGCCAGGAATGCATTCGCCGATGCTTTGGCTACCTTAGCTTCTATGATCCAGTATCCTGATGAATTGAAGATCGAACCAATCCAAGTTCAACTTCAAGACAAGCCTGCTCACTGCTGGGTTGCAGACGAGTCCTCGGATACTATTCCTTGGTTTAATGATCTTAAAGAGTTTCTCAAAACTGGGTCTTACCCTCTGCATGCTGGTACAAAAGACAAGAGTTTTCTGCGTAGAATGGCTTCAAAATTCTTCTTAAATGGAGAAGTGTTATACAAAAGAACCTCGGATTTGAACCTTTTAAGGTGCATTGATGAAGATGAAGCTCAATATATGATGAAAGAGGTGCATAGTGGCGTTTGTGGACCTCACATGAACGGCCATTTGCTAGCGAAGAAAATCATGAGAATCGGATACTTCTGGCTTACCATGGAGCATGATTGTATAGATTTTGTCCGGAGATGTATAAAATGCCAAATGCACGGTGACATTATACGCGCTCCACCCACTGAACTGCATAGCATGACCGCCCCATGGCCCTGTTCAATGTGGGGTATGGACGTGATTGGTACAATAGATCCTCCTGCTTCAAATGGACATCGATTTATATTGGTGGCGATCGAGTACTTTACCAAATGGGTTGAAGCAGAGTCATTCAAACATGTCACGAAGAAGGTAGTGGCCAATTTCCTGAGAGATCACATCATCTGTCGCTTTGGAGTACCCGAAACGCTTATCACGGACAATGCCAAGAATCTGAACAATGACATGGTAGATGGACTATGTGAGCAGTTCAAAATCAAACACCGCAATTCTGCCATTTATAGGCCTCAGATGAATGGAGCTGTAGAAGCCGCAAATAAGAATCTGAAGAAAATTATTCGCAAAATGACAGAAAAGCATCGCGATTGGCATGAAAAGTTGCCTTATGCATTGATGGCGTACCGGACTTCTATTCGGACATCGACTGGGGCAACGCCATATTCACTTATGTATGGGATGGAAGCTGTATTACCAGCTGAGGTTGAAATTCCGTCGCTACGAATCCTTATGGAAGCTAAATTGGAGGAGGCCGATTGGATCAAGCAGCGCCATGAGCAATTGACTTTGATAGATGAGAAGCGATTCAATGCTATCTGTCATGGGCAATGCTATCAAAAACGTGTGGCCCGAGCTTACAACAAAAAAGTCCATCGGCGGGCATTTGAAGAAGGTGATAAGGTACTGAAGCGAATTTTGTCAATGCAAGATGAAGCTAAAGGCAAGTTCGCTCCAAATTGGCAAGGGCCGTTCATTATCCAAAAGGTATTACCTGGCGGAGCTCTTATTTTGGCGGAAATGGATGGACGGGTTTTCCCTCAACCCATCAACTCAGATATGTGCAAAAAGTTTTTCATTTGATCATGCAAATTTTCTTTAGAAATTCATGCAAATGGCGAAATGCAAGTCAGGCCATCTTCTTTTACACTAAAAAATATTTTATCTCTACTTGTCCCCTTTGAGCCATCAGAATTGACAAATTTCGTTTGATAACCCTTGAGAATTGCAAACCCCACACTGGGGCAAATTTGTTTCGAAAAAAAAAAAAAACCCCACACTGGGGCAAATTTAGTTTTCAAAGAAAAATGCAAAAAGTGAGGAAAATACAATGAAAAATGCAAAGAGAGAAAAACTGATCAAACTGGGGCAAATTTTCCTCAGTATCGGAGTTGTTTTCAAAAGGGTGCAATCTCAAGTTATTTCACCCCTCGTATCAAATCTGCCTTCAAGCCTCAACCTTTCTTGAAAAACACCCCACCGGACCTCATTACAAAAGCCCAAAGTCCTGGTTTTCGTCACTTGCTGCATTTCTATTAGAAAATTTGTTAATCAACTGGCAGGTGATGTCTATAATGCTTTCGCCTAATCTCACAAGGGAAATGCATTCTACTGATGCCAGAAATCTTCAATTCATATTTCTGAGCCGATAATGGTCGAGATATTGCATGGTTCTCTAGGTGAAAACCCGAAAGGGCGCCTCGGAAAAAAAAAGAAAAAAAGAAGAAAAAAAGGAAAAAAGAAAAAAAAGAAAAGAAAAAGAGAAAAAAAAAACAAAACAACAAAAAAGGTGGGGGCAACCTTGGTGAAAACCCGAAAGGGCGCCAAGGTAGGTTTTCTCGACAGACAAGCTCAAGAAGGAACAGCCGGTGACCTGGTTCATTTGGGGTTTTCCTCATATTTGTGATACTTCTACCAATATCGGATTCCGAAGAGAAAATATCCAAAGTTTTGAATATGATATTCGTTGGTTAAATTTGTATTTGTTCTTTACAAATATTCTTTTGCAAAATGTATCTTTATAAACCTCTTGGTTATTCTCAAATTATTTGTGTATGAATGCTTATGATTGTCTACATTCTTTTGCATGCTCATCTTTGCCTAACATAGGAAATCATCTTGCATATACATTGATTTTTATATGACTAATTTTCATGCATCATTCTTTCACCATTAAATTCAAATGAATGATAAACCCTGAGGTTTGTGCAAAGATAGGGGGTTCAATCATCAGTTACAGGGAGTAACATACAACAAAGCTACCACCTGGATTGGGTGACGTGGTAAATCTGCATTTTATCAGTCCCAGAAATTGAAAGGTTTAAGGCAGACGCCGCCGAGCAGAAATAAAAGCATCACAAGACTCATGTTTACACGATTCTCAAGGCAAATCGGATCAAATAATGGTGGCAAGCCCATTATTTCTTTTTTTTCTTGCAGGAATGTTGCATTCACAAACAAAAGCGGCCACTCTCCTTTTGGCACCTAAATCAATGGCAAACAAAGCTCCCCAGTAAGCAAGGATCGATGTTATTTGCAAAGCTCGATCATAAGAAACAACATCAGCGATCGCTTCAGTCACAGAAATCCAAATTTCCCTTTCGGTACAAAAGTTGAACTATTCTCAGGTAAAAAAAAAAAAAAAAAAAACTCAATTCATTGTTTAAACTTCCCCAGTGAAGTCCCGTTTTAAATTCCTGTTCGGGCCAGTCCCGTTTTAAATTCCTGTTCGGGTCAGTCCCGTTTTAAATCCTTGTTCAGGCCAGTCCCGTTTTTAATTCCTGTTCGGGTCAGTCCCGTTTAAATTCCTGTTCGGGCCAGTCCCGTTTTAAATTCCTGTTCGGGTCAGTCCCGTTTTAAATCCTTGTTCGGGCCAGTCCCGTTTTAAATTCCTGTTCGGGTCAGTCCCGTTTTAAATTCCTTGTTCGGGTCAGTCCCGTTTTAAATTCCTTGTTCGGATCATTCCCGTTTTTAAAATTCCGGTCCGTTCAAATCATTTTGCAGCCGAATAACACAGGTAAGTATTTGGTGTCTACTTCTTTGTCTCAAGTTTTTTCAAAACTCAAACAAAGAGGGGCAAACTGTAGACACCAAATTTTTAAATAATTTGTATGTTGCATCTAATTCATGATTTGGTTTTAGATTGTCTGCATTTTAGTTGTTACCTTTTTATTTGTCTTTTATTTGCTAATTATTTGTCATATTAATTTTGTTCACGTTTTAGTTTTAGTTTTAGTTTTAAGTTTTAACGTAAAATTTGTGAAAAAAAAAGAAGAAAAGAGGAAATTGATGAAAAATGGAAAATTGTGCTTTGTTGATTCTAGTTTATTTAGTTTCTATCCAATGTTAATTAAATTACTTTTTTTGTTGTTTTTGTTGTTTGTTATCTATTTTTATTATCAGTTTTATTTAATTCATTTCAAAAAAAAAAAATCAAAAAAATCAAAAAAATCAAAAAATCACAATTCTATTTCTGCCGGTTCCATTTCCACTTCTCAACCTAGCACTTTCCATTGTTATTGCCGACTCCACTCCACTCCCAATACCTCAATATATACATCCCACTACGCTATATCATTTCCAATTCACCACGATATCACACTTCCATTTTTTCATTTGCTGCCGTGAGCTGTGAGTGATCAGCTTCTTTGGAAATAACGACGAGAGAGAGAGAGGTGAGGACTTAGTTTATCTTCCAGCCTCACTTCAAGACCAATCGAGAGAGGGAGAGAAAGAACCGAGAGTCAAACTTCCTCCAATCCAGCCGCAAGTTTGAGCCAGGGAGAGGGAGAGTTGCAGACTGCAATTCTGGACAGCCGAGAGTGGAGGATTGTTGCAGCTATTAGTCGTGTGTATTAAGCTCCAAGCTGAGGTAATTTCTAGACTTGAACTAATTGATTATGGGTAGATGAAGCTGTTTAGAGGCATGCATGTGAGAGTTGTACGTTTAGATGAAGAATTGAGTTACCAGAAATGGGTTTCAAAAGAATTGGAAATGCCGTGAGTTTGAACTAGAAATTTCAGCTTTAACTTGTTACTTTGTGATGATCTGAGCTTAGTTGTGTGGTTAGTTAGTTAATAGCTGGATGATTATTCTTTGCATGAGGTTAATCAACCTTGTTTAAGCAAGAATAGTGAAGGAATATAGAATCTGTTTACATGCATGTTAACCGAGAGAGAGTTTGGATGAATTTCTGGTAAGATGGTGATTTTGATGACATTCGAACTTGGTTTTGGATCTAATCTGATAGATAACTTGTTATTTGGTTTTGCATGTGAACTTTATGGCCAGAAATTCGGTTGCATGGCTGGAAATTTTTATTGGAAGTTGTTGGACTGCTAAACCAATTTTCCCAGCTTAGCTGATGGAGTTGTTTTGGGAGTTGTATGGGTATTTTAGTATGAGATTTGCTGGAAAGTGTTTGATTCTCACTTGGTTGTGTGTTTAGCTAACTAAATGCTGGATGATTAAGCCCTGCATGAGATGATTTAGCTGTGTGTAAACCAGAAATTTGAATGAAACCAAAAATCTGTTGCATGCATGTCATCCGTAAATAGTTGAGCAAATTCTGGAATTTTGGATGAATGTTGTTGGTGACCGACCCTGCTTTGGACTAGAATTGATAGTAACTTCATTTATTAGTCATGCATGATAGCTTTGAGTACATAATTCAGTGATTTGGCCAAAATTGTTGACACATAGCTGCTGGAAATGTTTCAATTTATCCGAGGGAGGGAGAAAGAATTTTTCCAGTTTAGACGTGAGCTTTCATAATTGTTCCCTTGCTGCACTTTCATTTAGCCGTGGTTTCCTTTGGTCATTCCTTTGCTGCACTTTTCATCTAGCCATGAGTTGCACATCTTAGTTCCTTAGCTGCACTTTTCATTTAGCTGTGAGTTATCATTTTATTTTTCCAAAAAATGGGGCGCGACAGTTAGTGATTTGGCCAAAATTGTTGACACATAGCTGCTGGAAATGTTTCAATTTATCCGAGGGAGGGAGAAAGAATTTTTCCAGTTTAGACGTGAGCTTTCATAATTGTTCCCTTGCTGCACTTTCATTTAGCCGTGGTTTCCTTTGGTCATTCCTTTGCTGCACTTTTCATCTAGCCATGAGTTGCACATCTTAGTTCCTTAGCTGCACTTTTCATTTAGCCGTGAGTTATCATTTTATTTTTCCAAAAACTGGGGCGCGACACACCCACTACACCATTTCATATTTCTCCACCTAACTTTCAAACTAGACCTCGCCCTCCTTATCACCCAAGACCCACTTTACCCGTCAACCAGAACAACAACTATCAATGAACCGCTGGCACCCAAGACCCGGCCCGATATAGAACTTTTACCAATCTGGGTCGGCCCCTTGATCAACTATATGAGCAGCTCAAGGCCGCGGGAAAAATTGGTACAATACCTCCTAAAGTCTATACTAAAGGAGTTCCCCCTGGTTATGATCTTCAATCTTTTTGTGCCTATCAATCTGGAGCTCCTGGACATTCTACTGCCAATTGTTAGGTACTTAAATATAAAATCCAAGACATGATTGAGGCCGGAGACATAATTTTGAGAGGGAGAGAAGAACAAGGACCAAGTGTTAGCAAAAACCCTTTTCCTATGCACAAAGATACTGTAGGGACTATTACCACTGATGAAGAGTTTGAAAAGTCTGTCAAATACACTGTGAGGGAGAATGGAGTAATCCAGAAGCCTTTTGTACTCGAAAAAGCTATCTAAAATTGGATTGCAAATCACATTCCCTCCCGAAAGGAATTTTGGTAAATTTAGGGGATTGCCTTTGATTATGAATTATGGAAGAAATCATTTGCATTGTTCATCTTTTGCATTTTCGTTGTGTAAATAGTTTTAACTCAAATGTCTTTTCAATACAAATCTTATGTTAAAGAGCGTGTCTTTTGTTAAATAGCGTATTATGACGTTTTGTCCTTCCTTTGAAATTTAAAATATACAGTTTTATATATATTGTATTACTTACGCATTCTTTTCAGATGGCCAAGAATAAAATCCTCTGACCCTTTGGATATCACTGTTCTGAAATTTGATATTTCATGAATGTGAATTTGGATTTCAAAATGAGGGGAATAGCGAAGAGACATCAGAAAATGTTTCAAAGGGACACAAATGGTATAAAGAGAAACGCAAGCTGAAGTGGGATCACGATTTCAGTGGACACTTGATAAGAAGCATCTGAATGCCATTTGTCATTGTCAGTGCTATCAAAAGAGAATGGCCCAAAGAAATAAAGCATTGAGGTAGCTTTTGTCGGTATGAGATAAAGCCAAAAGAAGAGTTCACCGCGAATGGGTAAGGTTCTTTTATTATCAAGAAGGTGTTGCATGGCAGGGTACTAGTTCTCGCAGAAGTGGAGTGGACAAATTTTTCCTCAACCGATCAATTCGGATATGTGTGTAAGAAATTCTTCATCTGATAAATGAAAGTTTCCTTTCAAGGGCTAATGCAAAGAATGGAATGAAAGTCAGGCCTTCTTCCTTTCCCATTGAGACATTTTATCCTTTGTCATCCCTTTTGAGCCTTCAGAATAAATTACTTCATTAGGCAACCCCTGAAAATCGTAAACCCCACACTGGGGCAAATGTAGTTTTGAAAAAGAAAAGAAAAACCTCATACTGGGGCAAATTCAATATTCAAAAGAAAGCCGAAAGAAAAGGAAATGAATAAAAGAATACCTCAGTTAAAAAATAAACTGGGGCAAATTGTGAATATTTCAAAAGATGAATGGAATGACAGAAGAAAGGAAGGAAAATGAAAGGACAAAGAATCTCAGTTGAAAATAGACTGGGGCAAGTTTTGGTTTAACCCTAAAATAGGGATGGTACAATAATGCGATCTCAGGTCATTTAAACCACTTTCAGAAATCTGCCTTCAAACTTTAACCTTTTCTTAACATCTCACCAAACCCCATTACAAAAACCAAAAGTCCTGGCATCCGTTCTTGGCATCACCTCTTTTAAGCAAATTTTCTAAATCACATAGCAAATGATGTCAATACGCCTTCACTCATTTTGTAAGGGAAGGGGTTGTCGCACTGATGCCATTATTTCTTAAAACGCATTTTTTGAGTTGATAAAAGCTATTGGCAAGATTTGTTCATCAGGTGAAAATCCAAAAAGGGCACCTTTGAAAAGAAAAAGAAAAAAGAAAAGAAAGAAAAGAAAAGCAAAAAGAATGAAAAATGAAAACAAAAAAACAAAAAAAAACAATAAAAGTGGGAGTAGCCTTAGTGAAAACCTGAAAGGGCGCTAAGGTTGAGTTTCATGAGGAAAAGTGAGGTTGGAATTATAAAACTGGTGATTTGGTTCATTTGAGATTCCTCCTCGCATTGTAGTTTTTCTGTGGCCAACATCGAACTCCGGGCGGATGATATCTAAAGGGTCAAGTGTGGCATTTTGTTTGAAGTCGGAATACTTTGGTTTCTCAAGCGTAAATTACCGAATTTATAGATTCATTTTTTCAAAATTAATTTTCTTTCAATAAAAATAAATGATTGTTTTCATGTTACAGAAATTTTCATCATTTGTTGTGTAAATAGAATGTTCTTTCATGAGTTTCATGGTCTTATTTATCTCTTTGGGTTCATCAGATGGCAATCCCCCTGATTTATTGAAAATCCCTAGATACCAAGGGCATTATTAGCATTGGAAGTCAATGGAGTTTGATCAGATCACAGAGCAAAGTTGAGTTTTCGAAGTATCAAGGGGAAAACATCAAAGTACCCATGTTTACACATTTCTTGAAGGAGGAATTGATCGGATGGTGATGGCTTTATTTGTTTATTTCTTTTGCAGGTCCATGCTCGTTTCAAATAATGAAGCTGGGGCAAGTTTTGAACTGTGAGATATCGTCCAAGAATTGAATATTCATGATTTGAGCTGAGAAAAAGGACTGAATCAAAGTTTTGAGGAAAAGTAATAATACCATAAAGCAGATCGAAAGATCGGTGACACAATAATTAAAATTGGGGCAAATCATTTTTTGAAAAGATTCTCCCGAATATCAAAAATTCAAAAAATAAATTAAATAAATAAAAATAAATAAATAAATCATCATCATCATCAATCAAAAATTCATCAAAAAAAAATCAAATCAAATCAAGTTTAAATTTTTGTTTCTTGGAAAATTAAATTAAATTTCTTTTTTGGCGAAATTTCAACGTCTGCCGCGCACCCTTCTATCCCCACCTTGACAATCACATTTAATTTTTGATTAAATGAACGTCAGGACCGGGTTTTATCCCGCTAACCAATGAATGTTGGGATCGGGTTTCATCCCGCCAACCTCGTCAGGACCGGATTTTATCCCACTGACTAATGAACGTTGGGACCGGGTTTCATCCCGCCAACCTTGGCAGGATCGGGTTTAATCCCGCTAACCGTTTATATCACGTTGGGATCGGGTTTCATCCCGCCAACCTAGCAGGACCGGGTTTTATCCCGCTGACCAATGAATGTTGGGACCGGGTTTCATCCCGCCAACGCCAACCTCGTCAGGACCGGGTTTTATCCCGCTGACCAATGAATGTTGGGACCGGGTTCATCCCGCCAACCTCGGTAGGATCGGGTTTTATCCCGCTGATCGCTTATATCACGTTGGGACCGGGTTCTATCCCGCCAACCTTGGCAGGACCGGGTAGTGCATTTCATTTAAGAAATAGAATTAGGGTAGTGCATTTGCTTGATTAGATAGGGAGTAACCCCTTGGATATGAGATATGGACGAGTTTGGTTTTTCTAGCCTTAGCACGCTCGTATTCCCTCTATTAAAGGGAACATTGAAAGTCACGAGTGTAAGTCCCACGCACCCATTATGATGCATTCCTTTAGGACATACACATTTGTATATTATTATTTTCCTTACTTTTTCTTTCTTTTGAGTCTCATGACTTGCATTATTCGTGATTTCTTCGAAAAGTCTTTATTGGGCATCACAATTAATGTGATTGGCACCAATTGAGTTTCGAAAAGAAATTTCGACCCCCCGACACCCTTCTAGGTCTAGTGTTTGCATTCATATAGTACATCCAAAGGTGATAAATCTTTAGGTTAAAATGCGAAAATCTTTGACTAAATCGCGCAACTAGCCTTGGCTAGGTTGAAAGGGTGCCTTGGATTCTTATCCTTGCCTTCCCTTTCTTCAAATGTGACTCCCGAATCTTTTTTTCTAATTTTCGTGGACTTGGAGTCGTTTAAAAAGGGTTTTTCTACTTTTTTTTCTTTAAAAATTCATTTTTTTGTGATTTGGTACACCTTAACTCTATACCAAGTGGCGACTCCATTTTTCATTCAAAAAACCCTTTTTAAACTATATTTTAGGTCAAATCGTCACATTTTCAAGTCCCATTTAGACCCATATTTTTCTTCATTTTCTCAAAAAATCAAAAACTCATTTTTTTACCAAAAATTCATTTTTCTAAACTAATTTATTTTAATAAAAAAATGGGGCGCGACATGATATATTCAACCCTTTTAGTTCATTTAGTATAGTCTATATTGATGATGTGTTAATATTTTCAGAATCTTTAGAACAACATTTTAAACATCTAAATATATTTTTAAAGGTAGTTAAGAAAAATGGATTGGTAGTATCAGCATCTAAAATGAAATAATTCCAAACTAAAATAAGATTTTTAGGACATGATATAGATAAAGGAACAATAAAGCCAATAAATAGAACTTTAGAATTTGCACATAAATTTCCAGATGAAATAAAAGAAAAAAAAATCAATTGCAAAGATTTTTAGGATGTTTAAATTATATTGCAGATTTTTTTCCTAAATTAAGACAAGAATGCTCCATATTATTTAATAGATTAAAGAAAAATCCTAAACCATGGTCTGAAGAACATACTCAAAAGGTTATAGATCTTAAAGAAAAAATTGAATCGTTACCAAGTTTATGTCTTCCTCATCCTAAAGCTTTTATGATAGTAGAAACCGATGCATCAGAATTAGGATATGGAAGAATTTTGAAACAAAGACTAGATGATTTAAAAGAAGAATTAGTTAGATTTCATTCAGGAACATAGTCTGATCCACAAAAGAATTATTCTACTATTAAAAAGGAGATTTTATCTATAGTATTATGTATATCAAAATTTCAAGATGATTTGTACAACAAAAAGTTTTTACTTAGAATAGATTGTAAATCGACAAAAGAAGTTTTACAAAATGATGTTCAAAATATAGTTTCAAAACAAATTTTTGCTAGATGGCAAGCAATTTTATCAGTATTTGATTTTGAAATAGAATTTATCAAAGGAGAAAATAATTCTCTTCCTGATTTTTTGACAAAAGAGTTTCTACAAGGGAATGGAGCAAAGTAAGCAATTGCTCAAGGCAATCCGAAAAAGATACAATGATAAAAATAATATAAAAAAATATCTTCGTATTATTTCAAGAGATATAATACATTGTGTAGTTCAAGGAGAAAAAATTAAGAGAATTGAAATCTATGATATTCCAAAATATGATGAAGTGAAGATGAGACCTTCAAAAGCTATTATTAGTGTTAAAGAACGATGTTTTGGAAAAAGGAAAATGATTGATCTTACAATATTACAAAGACAATGGGCAAAAAGAGTCCATGAAGATGATAATGAGTCAATAGAAGGATATAATTATGAGATCAGAGAGAAAAAACAAAAAATAAGTTGTATTATTTGTTAAATTTTGTAGGATTATGGATTCAAAAGCAAAAAGTTCTAGACCTAAGACTCCTCAAGATTATGAGATGAGTCTTACTCCTGTAATTCAAAATAGATTTCAATTATTGTAAGATTTTCAACATTGACTTATAGTCAAGCTACTCATCCTCCAACTTCTTCTCAAATAAGACCAATTCAACAAATTCCAAGAACCCCTGAGAAAACCAATGAAAATCCCTATTTCACCAAACCCTTTACTCAATACATTACTTTAACTAGATGTCAAGAAGTACCTCTTTATAATACACTCAATTCCTTTACTCAAAAACTTTTCCCTTCAAAATGCTTTTGGCAACCAGGTGACCCATCCAAAAATTTAGATTATTATGAATTAATTCTCACATATACTCAATCTATGGAAATTTTCCCAATTTCAAATAAAAAGAACCCAAAAATAATCAGCCATTCAAAATGTATTATAAAGAAAGTTTGTTCTTCTAATGAATGGACTTCTCTTTATTCAAAGAAATCCTTCTCAATTAGATTTATTCCAGATGGATTCACTTATCAAGATTACAAAATAGCATGGTATCATGCTTTTTTGTATAGACCTTTTAATCATTCATGGTTCTTTACATTCAAAGAAACTTGCAACAGAGAATTTCCAATTTGGTTTAATCATTGGTGGCAATGGTTTGGGTCTTAAAAAGAAATTCTACCTCCAAACGTTTTAATGGGATTTCAAACTTATCTCAAAAAAGCAAGGGGAGAAGAGTATACAAGGCCAATTTTATTCCACATGGAGTTCAAAGTTCTATGGATTTTTTGCTAGAGTTTCAAAATTCATCAAGAACTAGAAAAAGCATTACCAATGTCACTAGTCAGAGAATTCAAGATCAAATGGTGGATAGGATTCAATCAAGAATTGTGTGATCAAAAGAATATTTTGAGATTTTTAGAAACAGGAGAAAAGCTCAAATGGATAAATCCAAATCAGCAGATTGTAAAAGGAGTTAGTACCCCAACTACTCCACAAAAGAAAGAAAAAGAAAAATCAAGTAGCTCAGCCTCAAAAACAATTGCAAATGATTTCTTAATGCAGAAGATGATGCGGAATCAGGAGATGCTTAAAGAATATTTGAATTATTTGCAGAAGCAAGACAAAAAAGATGAGTCAGTTGGGTCATCGTCAGAATCTACTTTTGATCCTTCCAATGGTCCTTGTACTCAAGACCCGGCAGACTTTTGATAAAGTTGTCGGCCAAATTTCAAAAGCAACCAATCAGAAGAAGATAAGGTGTCGGTAGAAAAAAGCAAATGAAATTCAAATAAAAGTGTCGGCAATCAAATGAAAATGAAATTCGAAGGCAAAAAACTCTATAAATAGCATTCAAAATCCAATGTAGAGGCATCAAGTGTTTTAGCTATTCTAAAAACTCTCTAAAAACCTCTTACTTCTAGTTTCTAAATTATTCTGTTATCATATTTCAATATTTGAAAGATTTAAAGTTTGATTTCATCTCAAAGGCTCTACAATTTAAAGCTTCCGTTTCAAAGGTTACTCTGATTTTTTGTGAGTTCTTTATTATGCTCATACTTTTCATATTTATTAGCTTTATTATATACCCGGGTTGGTTCTGGTATCATAGCCATACCATAGTTATTTTTATTTTGAATTATTTCCTATATTAAATTTCTAATTCATGCATTCATGTTTAAATATCTCATTTAAAATTTTATCTTAATCATTGGTAAAACTTTGAAGCTTTGTAAGTCAGTTGGTAAGTCCAAGATAGAATGTTCCATGCTTAAGCTCGGTTGTTCCTAATAAGATAAAAGATTAAACAAGATATTAAACATGGCCGCATTTCTTAGACAATTGAAGATAGGATCTAGTTCAAAACAAGCAAATATAATACAAAGTCATGAATATCATATACCTGTAAATAATTCAGATTGAACTATTCTCGAAGAAAAAATAGAACATATTTACATAATAGGTCCCTTAGATTTCAAAATAGTTTTATCTGTTAAAACTCATGAAAAAACAATATCTATTCAAGAAGAATATCAATCCATTCCATTGTTAAATCATAATACAATTCAAAAGTATCTTAATAAAGGATATAGATATATTCATATAGGATTAATTCAGGTTACAGTAAAACCTTTATTCCATTTAGGAGTAGATGCTCCTATATATTTAGCTTTAAGAGACACAAGACTTAAAAGATATAAAACTTCACTTTTATCTATGATTCAAACAAATGTATGTAATGGACCAATTTACTTTAATTGTGCTCCAAATATTTCAGTAGATTTAACTGATCCACATGTTTTGAATTCAGTTGTGAGACCACGGATAGTCCTTAATTTCGAAATTATGAGATATTAATAGCATTTTGTTCTATTTTTTACTAAATTATTCGAAAACCCTAAATTGGATTATTTATAAAATCCTAGTTTTTGTATCAATCACAAATTTGAGTTGTAATTTATGTTTGGTATTCTAGAGTGTGTTTTGGTACAAGTAAGTATAGAATTCGATTTATTTTATACAGGTTAAGTAAGTTTAAAAGTTAGAAAACCTCAGACTAGTAAACCCTCTAGTGTTCCAATAGATTAGAAAGCTTAAGTTGGGTTTAAAACCTTAATTTTGTCAATGTTATAAAGGTTGTTGTTTAATTGTTTTTATTATGGAGGAAGTATGTTTAAGTATAGGTGATTAAGATAGGAAAGTGATTAGTGAAGCAATTAAGTGTGATTACATATTTTGGATTAGATTAGGTTTAAGTCCTATGGAGTAAATTGAAAGAGTTCCAAATGTTTGAGGGCAAGAGTGGAACAAAAGCTAAGTTGAAGTGCAAGGGTTAAGAAACAAATAAGGTACTTTTATGTGATTGGTTAGCCATAAGAAATATCTTTCCTAAGTGGTCTTGCACCACATATTAGTCAAAAGAGACATAACCAAGTCATTAGTAAGACAAAACAAAGCAAAACAAGAGAGGGAGATAGAGAGAGAGAGCCGTGGGAGAAAAAGAAGAAAACAAGGGAAAGTTTGCAAAGGTCAACCAAAATTCTTCCATAAATCTTCATTTTGAAGCATAAAGAATCCACCTTGGAGTTGGCCTAAGGCCATTAGCCATCATACATACGTTATTTTGAGGTAAGAAAGTCTAGTTGAAGGTTTAAGTTGGTTAATGATTCATGAACTAGTGGTTATTGTGGTAAAGGATGTTAGTTGTGCATTAAGTATGGTGCCTTTATGTTTCCCACTTGTTTTATGGATTAATCTGGTGAAATTTGGGGCCTTGATGTTCGGCCATATGAACCCTAATTAGGCTTTCTTGCTAAACATTTTAGTTAGCTCTAATCTTGTGTTATTGAACTTGTAGTGGTTGTGTTTGATGATTGGTTTCATTGGTTTGGTGAGTGAATGGTAAAAACTGATTTGGGTTAAGAAACCCTAGGCTAAAGCAAGGAGTATAAGCTTGGTTAAGGATTAGCTTGGTTAGGGTTTGATGGGTTAAGTTTTGAAGTAGCTAGAGTTGGTGAGATTAGAATCTTTATTAAGGTTAGTGTTTGGTAAGTTTTGGGATTAAATTGGGAAAGGAATTTTGGGCCTTTTGTGAAGCTATTAGAAGCTGGTATATGTGTGTTTATTTGGTATGAATTTGGCCTGAAAGTTTGTATGAGAACCATAGAAACGGACTGTACGGTTGCGGCGCGCGAAAACCGGCAAAACGGGGAAACAGGCCAGCCCAGCATCTGAACTTTAGCTCTGTTTTTCTTTATGTTGTGTGCTGATTCAAAAGTTTCTCAAAACATTAAAGTTGTAGATTCTTAAGTGCTTGTTGTGCTTACAAAATTTCAAGTCAATCAGATCTGTGTGGGCTTAGTTATGACCAGAACACTAATAGTTATGTAAAACTGTGGATTTGGTGACATTTCTTGATTTGGCCTCTGACCATGCTCAGTTCATCTTGATAACGTGCGAACTGGGTGTTGATCCCTTCATAAGAAATGTAGATTTTGGTCTTATCTTTGAAACGGTATAAATTTCATCCACATCCGAGTTCCATAGCTTCAGTTATGGTCAAACCAAGATCGGTTGTCAGAACTGCCTTTGAATTTGGACAGTTCTGACAGAAACTTTGGACCCGTTTTTCCCCATGCTCTGTATTGATTCAGGTTTTGTCCAGAACATAAAAGTTTTAGCATTATGAATAGCTTTCCAATGCCTTTGGAATTTTTTGATTTGGATTTGTGAGCTATGAGTTATGGTCCAGCAAACAAACCCTATCCGTCACCCTAAAATGCAAATTTCTGGTACTGTTTTCCATAATTTCAACCTGCTTCCATTCAGATCTAGATTAAGGTGTTTTCATGAAAATTATAGCCATTCCTCTTAGTTTCACAATGGTACCTCATGCACTTTGATCCGACACTTGTAGCTCCGATTATGTTCGAAAAAGTTTTTGACACCAAAACGGTTATGCTGCCATTTCCGTTTCCGTATGCTGTTTCCGCACTTGCATGTGCCAAATTTGCCGTTTTGCTTGATTTATACATTCTAGTAGCCGTTTGTGATATATTGTGGTGCAATCTTCTATTTCAAACGGTGGTGAGTTAGACGGTGCCAGTGGGGCCTACTAGCTAGGATACGTGACGTGATCTTCACATTTTTGCTATACTTGTTTTTTGTGTAAGTACTCAGGTCATTTGTTTGTATACGTTGCTTATGTGTTTTGAGATGAATGTAAGGGTGCTTAGGTGAGGGTGTACTTTATCACACTCGACCGACCTAAACCCTAATTTGCACTTGTGTACCTTTATGAGATGTGTATACATGAATTATTTTGGTGTTGAACCCTTTGAGCTTGCAATTTGGGGTGACTTTTGTGGGACCTGATCTCAAGACCTAGATGGACTATTCGAGCCAGCCGGGGCTTGGTCGAAACTAGTCCAATCTAGTCTTGAGGCCACCAAGTTTGTAGGTTCAAGTTGTGAACCAAGTTTGTAGGTTTAACTTGTGAACCAAGTTTGTGAACCGAGCTTGCGAAGCAAGTTCAATTTCATTTCGTTCACTCGAGCAAGTTTGCGAGGTGGCTGGCCAGTGAGGGTGATTAGGTGTACGGTGGGAGTACAAGTGGAGTTCTACGGACCTTATATGTGGTCGACGGAGTGTCGACAGGAGGTCACACATGGCAAACGACTTGGCTTTGGAGCCAACCTATATCCTTACTTCTGTTATTATTTATATATGTTTTATTTGACATTTTGTGACGTAATTGTTTATTTTAATGTGAAATTTATGTTTTTACCCCTGTTTACTTACTAAGCAACCTATCTCTGGCTTGGTTTGCACAGTATGGTCTGGCAAGAAAGGCTCAGTAGCAGCGTGATAAAAGGTGTGTGGCTCAGGTGGTATATTTAAAGTGGCTTGGGGTTGTGAACCTTGCATGTAAGTAGGGAAAAATGAAGGATCAGGAGGGTAAGTGTATGGCAAATGTATGGTGGGATATGTGAAAGTTCCTTCGGGTGGAATAGGGAAAGATGGAGTAACGGTGACTTGAGTTGAAGGGATGACAAATGGCTCTGGCTCAGCCTGCTTGACGGGTATAGGTTCGGGTTGAACTCCGCTGCTGATTAGCTCGTCAATCAATTTCCTTTGGGCCGCCATCTCAGATGCCATTTCACCAAACTTAGTGAGTAATTCAGTCAACTGAACCCCGAGACTTGTGGCTTCTGGCTGGGTAGTTGCGGCGGTCTTATCAGACGATCCTGGCCGAGTACTCATGTCTACACGATTCTTTTGGGCTTGACTACGGGATCGCGTTATGATGGGGCTTCGACGAGAAGCTATGTTTAAATATTACCTGAGAATTTTTGAAAGATTGCCTTTAGATTTAACCCTCGCTTAGTTATTCCAAGAAAATAAAGAAAAGGAAAAGAAAAAGACAAGAGTTAGTAAATATCCAAAAAACATTCGGATGCATGTCCTATGGGGGAGCCCTTTTGTGCCAAGAGTAGGCCTAACATGAAAATGCAATCCTCTGAGGTAGGCACCATACCATACCTGATGGATCTGATCAACTCATTGAGTGAAAAATAAATTTGAAAAAAATTTGGCCAATTGGAGTGACGAGAGACATTTGTCAAAATGAGGTCAACGTGCGAATGGATTAATCACTTTTGATCGACTCAAGAATTTGCAAAAACGCACGGGTTTGACCTTGACGAACTTCCTATCGAAGAGATTGAAATTGATTGACAAAATTTTCTCAGTGAAGCACGGGTCAAAACCCCAACTAATCAAATGGCTGGATGCAATGGATGGTTTTCTCAAAATCAACTAGGTTTCCCAATTTGAAATTCGACACTGAAACCCTAATTGGTCAAATGGGTTGAATGAAATTGACAATTTATTTAAAAATCGACCAGATTACCCTAAAAACGGGTCAAATGAATTGAGTGAAATTTAATATCTTACTTAAAATTGACAGGATCATCCTAAAAAGGGACTTGATCAAATGAACTAAATGAAATTGAGAATTTTATTCAAAATTGACCGGATCGCCCTAAAAGGGTAAACTAGTCAAATGAAATGAATGAAATTTTGATAATTTACTCAAAATTGACCGGATCATTCTAAAAAAGAAATTGGTCAAATGAATTTATTCAAAATTGACCGGACCACCTTAAAGAAGGGTAAACTGGTCAAATGTATCAGATGATTTATTCAAAATCGACAACATTGTCCTAAAGTGAATGAATTGGCAAAATGGATCGATTGAATTGTCCGGCCATTGGTTATTTCAAAATTATTGAGATGCATTAGTCTATGAGCCTTCTAAAATCAAATCTTGGCCTCAATTCACTTATTGTCTCAATAGTGAGGAATTATTTGTGAATTTCTTCAAATTAATGTCCTTTACGCAAGGGATTTTTACCAATTTTTGATAAAATGACCAAAAAGTGATCTTAGACACTCATATTCTAAAGATCACTCTATGAAAATGATCGGATCCTACCTTACCTTGTGCACTACCCCTTTGGATGATACAAAATGTAAACGTGCAAGTCTCCTTGGATTAAGTATCCGAGACACAAGGTGGCTTATTCCTAACACGGGATCCCCTAAATGGCATTCCCTTCTAGGGTTTATGCATGATGCCAGTTTATTAAAGCGATGTAAATATGTGACAAATATGGCCTAAAGGACATAAATAATACATCGAGGGGAAAAGGTCTAAAAATGAAATGTACTTATTGAAAATTAAGAGTAATGACTGAAATTTAAACAAGTGAGTTATCTAGTGGGTAGTTCCCTAAAAGAGTGCCAAAGAGGTCTCTTATTACTAAGGCACATGAATGCAAGCCAAGGAAACAATGAAATGGTTAGTGCAATTGATAGTACACATAACATATTGGGAGCAATTAAGAAAAGAAATACAATAAAGCATGTAAAAGGGGTGGAACCCCTTCCCTCGTGCCTAATGTGCTTAAAAAGGTGAGGCTGACTCTAACCTAGGAAAACGCTAACATGGATGCATGAGGCTGGGGTTCACTAATGCGACTAGACTCGATAAGGTTTAAAAGGTCCCCAAGCCTTCAGACCTAAGGGAATGAGTCATCAATCCCAAGACCCTCGGTCGGTGGCTCGAGCGATCCCCTAGGTATTGCTATGGGCGCAAAGCACACCATCCACATACCTAGAGAAATCATTCCTAGTCCTACAAGGCGGTGTAGGAAAGAGCCCACGAAAATAAAATAAAATGGGATAACAGTAAATAAACGTGCACGTATGAAGTGTTCCCTATTTTGAGGGAAGGGGTTGAGAACCAACGCGAGGCTCTAAAGGTGACACACACCCCCCCAAATGCAATGCAAGCGCGAGATAAACAAGTAAACATACATCCAATCAACCAATCATACATTCGTGAGCGAGGGAGTAGTTTGAGACGCGAGTGAGGCAAAGGGTCCTAAAAAGGGAAAATGCAACCCTAATATCCACATGCCATGCATAAAAAGGGTAGAAAAAGGGAAAAGAATGGCTAAATCAAATGCTTGGACCCACTTAGGAACTCCCCAGTGGAGTCGCCAAGTTGTCGCGCCCCACTTTTTGATAATGTGGTGTGTGTGAAAGTAGTGTGTATGTGAATGTGTGTGAAAAAATGAAAATAAAAGGCCGTGGGACTTGAAAATGCGACGATTCGGCCAAATAAAGTTCAAAAAGGGTTTTGGATGAAAAAATGGAGTCGCCACTTGGTACGGAGTTAGGGTGTACCAAGTCACCCAAAAAATGATTTTGTTTTGTTTTTGAAAGAAAAAAGTAAACAAACCCTTTTGAAGAACTTTTAGGTCTACGTAACCAAAGAAAGGGATCGGGGTCACATTTGATAAGGGAGAAGGCAAAGGCAAAGCCTAAGGCACTCCCTTACCCTAGCCAAAGCTAGTTGCGTGACTTAGCCCCACTTTTCCCAATTTTTCTACCCAGGGTATGTATCGCATGTTGGATATGACTATATGAATGCAAAACCTAGACCTAGGGGGACATGAGGGGTAAAATTTCTCTCCAAAGCTTGAGTGATGCCAATCACATTAATTGTGAAGCCCAATAATAATTCTTTGGAGAGGTCACATATAATCCTAAATGACGTAAAAATGAGTGAAATGAATGCATGCCATGTGAAAATGTGAGTTTGTGTGAAGTGAAAAAGTGATAAAAACAATAGTGTGTAAGTGAAAATGTGCAAATGGATGTACAAGATAAGGTGAGTAAATTAATAATGTGAAAATGTATGTGTGATAACATAAAGTGCATGTGTGCGAGTGATATTATAAAGTGTAAGTAGTTGAGTGAAAAAGTGCAAAATTAAAGTAGTGTGAAGTGAGAATGTGGAAAAAAGGGTTAGAATATAAAGTAGAAGTGTATGTGATAGCGAATGAGTAAAATGCATGAATCCTATAGGAATGCATCAAGACGGGAACGGGGAGTCCTAACTTTGTGACTTTAATTTTCCTTTTGATTAGAAGGGAGAACTAGCGTGCTAAGGCTATTTTATAGCCACACTCGCTCGTTTCCCTTATCGAAAGGGGACTCTTCAAGCAAATGTATCCTATAACTAGCATGAGGTGCAAAAAGCCTAAAATGAGGGGAAAAGGATTGGAGGAGTATGCCAAATGATAAAACTAAGGAAAATGCATGAAATGTAGTGAACATGCAAGTATGCATTTAGTGAAAGAGGGATGGCCTATTGGGTCTAGCATTGGACTAGCCCTTTCTATAAATGAGCCACAACTAGCGTTGGACTAGTGTGGTGACGTACATTCATCCATCACATTCATCCATGGCTATAGAAAGCAAGTAGACATGCCAAACACTCATAAACACATAGCACGTAACACTTAGCATGCTCGACTAGATGCAAGAGCCTAATAAAGCAAATTAACACATAGCAACAAAGGCAAGCAACCAAACTAATAAACCTATTACATTTGCTAGCTAGGCACACGTCTTCAATAGGTCTTCATCAAATGCTCCTCCAAGCCCTATCTATTACAAGCCAAGAGGTGTACACATACCCCATAAAAGAATAACTTAACAAAAAGCAAGAGTAAATGAAATAAAGGAACTAAAGAAAGGCAAGGAAAGCAATTTAGACATGCAATTCTCACTTAGCACGTTGGATCACATAGGAGAGATAAAAAAAAGGATAAAAGAAATTATACCTCGCCATTCATGACGTTGATAGAGTAAAAGGACTCAATTTGGACTAGGGTCACCAAAAAAGGGATAACTTAGGCTAAAACCATCAAAGTAAAGGATTAATGCACCAATTTAGTGGTAAAACATATATAAACCAACTTGATTCCACCAACATTGAATCCTTGTTCAATTGCAATTAATTAAAGAAATGCATAATGACCAAGGAAAAATGGAATAACTCATCAAAATTCCCAAATATAGCAACTAATGGGAGCTCAAAATGACCTTTAACCAATCATTCAAGTCCAAATGCAACGCTTAAAAACTTCAAAGGTCCAAAAAGCCAAATAACGACTCAAATTACAATCAACTTAGGATTCAATTGCAAGGGATTGGAATGTAATTGGGTCTTTGTGACATTGCTGCAAAATCATAGGGATCAAATTGATTAATTTTCTCAATTTTCTGGGTCATAGAGGCATTAGATAGAAGCCAAGGGGTTGGACTGCAATTCTTGAAGGATTTTTCATGCAAGATTCATGCAAAAGCTAATGAAGAGAATGCTTCTGCAACAACGAAACTATCATTTCTAAAGCCTTTTGTACTATTCCAGCCATAGTTTTGCTTTTCAATTCATTGTCTCAAGTGAAACAAAAATATAATCTTCATCCGAACACAGCCCAACATCCTAATCCAACATCAAACCGCAATCTCAAATAAGAAGAACAAAGTTCAACATTCGAATACACAAACAGCAAGAGAAATTCTGCATTTTCGGCATACGGTTTCAACAATGTGAGTTGCTGCATTTTCTTTCAACAGCTTTTGCAAACCACTTAACAACGCAAGTAGTTGAAAGAAATTCATGCAAAGCTTTCATGCAAATACGAAGGGAACAAGCTTCTGCTATGACACAAAACTCTCGGCAGTTAATGAAGTTTTGTTTTTCTGCAAATTCCATCCTTCAAATAAGCTCAGGTGCATCAACCTCGATCCATTGCTACCATTAACCAAAACATTTACCCATCAACTCTCGGCAGTCAAGTCTGATGAGTATCCAGATTTTTAAACAAAAGAAACATACACTACAAGTCTCAGTTATTCACTCGATTGAGCATTCACTCGACCAAAGCTAGAATCTGAGTTGCTTAACAGTAAAAAAAATGGCAAGGGACGCAAGTCCTTATAAGTTTCTTGGTCCAGAAATTAAAAATGCAGCAGAGATGGAAATCAGGAAACTTAAAATAGACATGCATAACTGAACCACAAATTATCGAACTAAAGCTTCAGCAACAAAACCAGAAATTCTGACATCTAAACACCAACCGACAGGGAAATGAAATCCCAACCAAACCATACGGCCAGTACTTTTTATTTCAAAACTCACGGTCAAAATGCACAAGACATAAGAAAACAGGAAAGCAAAGGCAAGAGAAACCTCAAGGAGTAAACATGACAAAGCTATGGAACAAACCCCACAAATCAGCGGCAAAAGAGATGTCGGTTCATGCATCTTCCTAGCAGAATCCTAGTTGTCTAGACTACAATTTCTGGGTTTCATGCCAAAAGTCCGAACAAGTACCAAATGTCCAACCTAAGGCAACAATCAAGATTGAATCTTGTAGTTTGGAACCCCAAGAATCCTCAAGCCAAACCCACACACACAGAGGAGGATCAAAGGTGCAACCTTTAGTTCAATGGATTACCTGATAATGATTTGTGACAAGGCTGAGGCCAAAAGAAATGAGCTGGAGTCAATCTTCTATGGAACTTCTGGAAAACAAGCCTCCTAGTTTCTTCCTTACATCGGTCTTCCTCCTGTAACTTCTCTTGCTTTCACGAAACCCTCTCCCTCTGTTTCACTCTCGGTTCTCCTTTTTTAGCCGCTATCTCCTCTTTCTCAGTCTCCAGATTTTTCTTTTCTCCCAGCTCTCCCTGATGAAATCCCGTAGCTTTCTGCTTTTCCTCTCAACCTATGGCCACCTCCCCTCTTAGCTCCTTCACTTTCACTTTCCCCTCAGCCTTTCTTTCAGTCAGCCGCCCCCTCTAGCTCTCTGGTTTTCTCTCTTTTCATCCGTTCTTCCCTCCGCTGTTTTTCTCTTCTTTTGCTTTCGTTTTGCAGCCGTCAATCCTTGCCTCCCCCTCTTGCGTCTCTTTCGTTTATATGGGAACTTCAGGTTCCCAAAACCCTATCCACGATGATTTGGATGATGCTAGATGGTTTGTACTAAACCCACGAACCGAGCCAACCCAAGGCAAAAATGAGAAATGCGGCTGCCATCCCTTCCTGTTGCGACCGAAACCAAAACGCGGACTTTTCCTCTTTTTTTTTTTTTAAAGAAAACATTGAATTTAAATCAAAACAACTAAAGCATATTTTTTGAATGCTTTTTCTTTTCTTTTCGAGAAATTCTATGCTAAGGAACTAAAAAAAATAAAATAAAAAACTAAAAAAAACTAAAAACTAAAAAGCGAATAAAACTAACACGACAAATAAAAACTAAAAAATAAAAATTAAATGAAATTACACTAAAATATTTTGGTGTCTACAATACTCTTTTGGGTTATCTAACTTTTATTATTTTGCATTTTCGAGTCCTGGTGCGAACTAAGCAGACGTCCCGCCGATACCCTCTGGTTCGCCCTTGGGAGAGGTGGGGGTGTCACAGGTGATATCAGAGCACCTAGGTTAGAAGACTTGGGCAATTGGGACATACGCGATAGGCACTACGCATATGTGATTCTTTTAAGATGAATGATATATATATTAAGCTGAAATGCCGGTGAACTAACGAATTAATGTTTGTAAGTATGGATCCGGGCAATTCTAGTGGTGCGGGACCCAGCGGCGTAGGATCTGGACCAGGACCGAGACCTCCGAGTGCGGGGGGCCCGGTGAATCGGGTATTACGTATGAGGGATATCCGATATCAGAGGAGGCCTAGGGAGCCCTACATTTCGTATTCACCCTTTCGTCGAATGCCGCACCGATCCTGTGAGTGTCGCCATACGTATGGCTATCCCAACGAGGTCGTCCTGGTGGTGGATGACGAGCGACGTTACCTGGGGAAGGCAGCCGATCACTTGGTTAGACAGCTAGAGGAGGCTAGAGAGATTAACCACGGGCAGACTAGGCGTATTAGGGATTTGGAGCAGAGCCTCCGAGGTGAGGTAGAGAGGGCGGACGCTCTTCATCGTCAGTTCCGTGACACACATCAGCACCTCTTCGCTTTGAAGGGGCAGTTGAGGGAGAGGGCTCCGAGTATCATGCTAGACTGTGAGGTCCTATTAGATGTGGCCGCGAAAACACCACCACGAGCTACCGGCCCAGAGTTGATGGACGAAATGGACACTTTAGGTTCCGTTGGGAATTGGGCTCCTAGGGGAGGCATTTAGGGTCGCCTTTGTACTTTCTTTTGACTATCTGGCGGATTACTTTTGATAGAACTGGCATGGCCGGTTTCTTTTGTTATTTGGTTGACTGACTACATTTTTGAGCTGGGTGCTCATGTGTATACTGGGTTTTGTACCGACTGGAAGTCGGGTGATTTGTATCTCTTTTGGAATGATTTTGTAGATATATATGTGACTTTTGGGTACACTTTTGTATATAACCTTTTGTGTACATATATGTATATAGTTGAAAACAATCTTTCTGGGTTCATTTTTTTTTCTGTGACTCTTATATATGTGCATTTTCATTTGATATTCTCTATTTTGTTCACATTTTGAATACTAAGTGCACATTTTATTGGGATTTATAGACTTTGAATCTAAATGTACTCCAATGGTCGGGGTAGAGGTAGAGGGCGAGGACAAAACCCTGAAAGGGGAAATGAACATGAGCCAGATCAAGTAGCTACAGCCATCCAGCGGATGGCTGACCTGTTAGAACGTATGATTGACCAACAGGGTCAGGGCCATGGGAATACTACAGGAAACCCTGGAAATAATCCAGGCAATCACGAGGGAGAGGACCGTGCCTTAGAATGGTTCCAAAAATTTGCACCTCCAGTTTATAGGTGGACCTAATCCTGACCTAGCAGAGGGTTGGATGGACCGTATGATGGATATATTTGCCGCACTTGGGTATTCGGAGGAACGACAGATATCTTTTGCTGTTTTTTCAGTTTGAGGGGGCTGTTCGAGCTTGGTGGAATGTGATTAAAGCCAAGTGGGAGCGAGAACAGACCCCCTGGTTATGGGTTAATTTTACATGGAAATTTAATGAAAAATATCTGCCGCCCATTATGCAAGAGAAACGGAAAGATGATTTTATTCGCCTGCGTCAAGGGGCATCTAGTGTGGCAGAGTATGAAACCCAGTTTACAAAACTCTCTCGCTTTACCCCAGATCTAGTGCTAACGAAGCAAAAACGAATCTGCCGCTTCGTTCAAGGTTTAAATGTGAAAATTCAAGAAGCACTAGCGGCCGCACAGCTGGACACATTTAGTCAGGCACTAGAAAAGGCACAAAGAATTGAGACTGCAAGGGGATAAGTTAAAGACTTCCATGACCGAAAAAGAAAACAACCTAACTCAAGCAACATTGCAACCAGACAAAACTCGAGAAACGAGTCACCTTCTAAGATGAGTAGAGCAACTGGTGGTCCACGAGATAATGTGGAAAAAGGTCAGGTAGGGCAAAGGTTCCAGAGGAGTGGCCAGCATAGAGGGTCAACAATAGGAACTAAACCGACCTGTGGTTTCTGTTGGGGCAATCACACTAATGAGAATTGCTGGAAAAATAGTTCGGTATGAAAATACTTTAAATGTGGTAGTACGGAACATCTGATTACTCAATACCCTAAGATGCAGAAAGAAGGATATAAACCAGCGACAGAAGGGACCACAGCTAAACCGACCAATGTAGTGGGGAATCGACCCAAAGCACCGGCCAGAGTATATTCAAGGGGTCATCAAGAAGTGACTGACCCTGCGACAGTCATCGACGGTACGCTTTCTAGAAAACTTATCGTATGAGCTAGAAATACCAACCCCTATTACCAATAAGAGTGTAATTGCTAGTGTGGTGTACGAGGGAGGTGAGGTATGATAGGAAAATGGAAATTGTAGGTGGACTTTATTGAGTTAGCTATCAAGGGTGCACGGGGGCATTTAGTGATGTAATGAATGCTCCAGCGGATCAGTTGAAGGTAGAAAACGTACCAGTGATATGTGAAGTTTAGATGGAGACGTATTCCTCTCTGTTTGCAAACAAAGGTTTAAATTTCGAGAACGAAATTATTCTAAAAGGGGGAGGTTGTGAGACCCCGGATAGTCCTTAATTTTGAAATTATGTGATATTAATAGCATTTTGTTCTATTTTGTACTAAATTATTCGAAAACCCTAAATTGGATTATTTATAAAATCCTAGTTTTTGTATCAATCACAAATTTGAGTTGTAATTTATGTTTGGTATTCTAGAGTGTGTTTTGGTACAAGTAAATATAGGATTCGATTTATTTTATATAGGTTAAGTAAGTTTAAAAGTTAGAAAACCTCAGACTAGTAAACCCTCTAGTGTTCCAATAGATTAGAAAGCTTAAGTTGGGTTTAAAATCTTAATTTTGCCAATGTTATAAATGTTGTTGTTTAATTGTTTTTATTATCGTTTGTTACCGATGGAATACACCACTTGACCATCACTTTATTACCTTAATCCCTTTATGTTTACTTGACTAATTAGCCCTAAATTACCCCTTAATCCAGCCATCTTTGTTGACCAAAGAAAAGGAAGAAAGAAAAAAAAAGTGAGATGTAATCTTGTGATGACACTTGGCAAGCATCCACCCATTTTTTACCAACTCAAGTCTAAGCTTCTTATCCCTTTCTTGGAGCTCAATTTCTGTCTTCTAAGCTTCATTGTTCACGAAATTTAGAGAGGAAAAAGAGAGAAAGAAACCACTTCATTTAAGCTTGCTTTCTTGCTCAATCTTGCAAACTAACCGATAGATTCACCAAATAATCCATAGAAGTTGCTTAGGAGGGTGGATTATCATCTTGGAGTGGAGAGTTTTGGTGGTTCAAGCTTCCTAGGGGCTGTTGTGCTTCTCCAATTCTAGGTAAGGATGGTATTATTTCATGGTTGTGCTACTTATTGGTTTACAAGTGAAAGTTATGGCTTGTTAGGTAACTTTCATGGTTTTAGTATTAGTTTTGGTAAATTCCAGCTCTATAGTGTAAAAAAATTCAGCTTTGGTTGTTGGAATGATGGTTGTTTGGATGGTATATGGTGTATGTAGGCTTGTATAGGAGGTAGTAGTAGTGGTTTTAAGCTAGAAATGTGAAGTTGCACATTAAATTCTTGAAATTCCAGAATTGATATTTCTTATGGTTCAGTTCTGCCTGTTTCTGTTTGAGTATGTTAGAGACCGAATCAGCCTTAGCACAAAATATGAAAGTTGTAGGGAATGATGTTTTATAGTTTCCTACAAAATGTTAGCTCAATCGGAGCACTGTAGCTCATGAAAAGACAAAATTACCACCTGAGACTGTCCTAGGTAGAGTCCAGCAGACAGTTTTGACATTTCCTTATATTGGCTGCATTTTTCACCCTAATCCATACCAAACCAGTCTTTGGCCAAAACATGAAACTTTTAGCCCTATGTTTTAAATTTCTAACACCACTGAGAACACCTCATTCGGACTTCGGTAGCCTGAATTATGGCCATTGAAACATAGTATGGTTAACTGGCCTGTCGGTAGGAATCTGGTACTGTAATTTGTGAATTTGACTTGGATACATTGCAAACTGGACTAAGTGGTCTTCATCAAAGTTGTATCTCTCTGCCTTAGCTTCGAAACAGTATAAATTGCACCCTAATCTGATAAGCGTAGCTTCGGTTGTGTCCGTTACGCAAAACAACGTTAAATCTGTCTTTTGTTTTCAACTTAAACTTCATTTCCGCACATGTCCTTAGCTTGATTTGTACTTGTATGACTTTGAGCCAAGTGAATGGCTATTGAAATGAGATTATTTTGTGTGTAACTTTGGGACTGATTGAGGAAAAGAACGAAGCCATAAATGGCTGGAAAATAGGTAAATACAAAGGGCGTGCTGCCCAAATTTTCGCTCGAGAACTAGGTAGATACTTGCGACTTGAATAAGGCTTGAGAGCGAATACCACTTGAACCATCTAGGATATTTTCAACCTCTTTTATCAACGCACATAAGTTGGATTTCGGCCGAAACTTGTACCCTAGGTGTAAGTGCTCGGTGCAACCCAATGAGTACAAACAATTTCACAATGATGCACAAAGATATATCAAATTTAAGCACAATAAAGAAAACTGAATTAAAGAGAAAAGATAAGAAATGCAAACCAAATATCAATCCAATAGCCTCTTCAATTGATGGCGATGCTAACCAAGATGTACAAGTGAAGGCTCACTCATTCCTCACCCCAAACACACTTTGGTTGAGCCAAGGAGTTTTACAACAATTCTAGTTAACCCTCAACAACCTACACTTGAAAGATCACTCACTCAATTAAGAACTATTTTATACAAATAAGGCAACCTTCACCAAGGTTTTACCACTTCAAGTGATAGGTTCACCTTCACCAAGGTTTTACTCCTCTTAGAGAATAACCTTCACTTGAGCAACCTCACAACCCAACTTTCCCAACCCCTTATACAACCAACAAAGAATCTTTCTACTCAAAAATCTCACTTGTAAGCTTGTATTTTGTGTTGGCAAAAGTCCCTTGTCTTCTTGTGCTTTGGGGTGTTTATAGAAGGTGAGAAATGGCTCCAAAAGACTCTCCAACGGTCAAATATTAAATGCTGTCAAAACTAGCCGTTGGCCTGTCGGACGTCCGAACCACCTGTCGAACGTCCGAACCCTGCGTCCAAACCACCTGTCGGACGTCCGAACCCTGCGTCCGACCGTCGTCAGAGAGTCATCAAATCTTTGCGAAATTTCTCGGACGTCCGATGCGATCGATGTGCGTCCGATGCGTGCGTCCGTTGATGTTCTTCATCCTTTCGGACGTCCGATAGCTTCCTTTCGGACGTCCCACATGAGTGCCCTGTTTTTGCTTCTTCTTTTATGCCACAAGAATCTGTTCTAACAAATTACTCACATAAAAACATTAGCCCAAATCTACATTTTGGTTTGTTAATCATCAAAACCAAGGATTGATCGACCAAGGTCAACAATCTCCCCCTTTTTGATGATGACAAACAAAATGAAGATTTCTTTTATCAAATAAGTTCAAATAAAGCTCCCCCTTAGAAAGTGCCAACATACAAAGAAATTTCACTAAATCCTACTCCCCCTTTTGGCATCAATCAAAAAAAAACAAACTCCCCCTTTATTTTTCAAATCAAGACCATATTGAATATCAAAATTTTCAATTGTACTTACAACCATATAGCACTTCTTGGATCAAATCTTCATGATGTACCTAAATATGAGAAATTTCATTTGGTACCCTTTCTTTATAGGGTCCTTGGGAGTTAATACGACATGATCTAGCAATCCACATGAATTTCATGCCTTTTCTCATATTATTCTTTACATAGCAATCATTTTGCATATGTCCAAATTTGCAACAAAAGTGACACATGATAGAAGTATTTTGCACATAGGTGGATTTAATGCAACTAATTTTCTTACTTCTTATCATAGCAAACTTATTTGTGCCTTGAAAAGATTTGCTTTCTTTTGTTTGAGAAAACTTTTGTTTTTCATTTTGGAGAAACTCGTTCAAGTCATTAATTCTTTTCTTTAACAAATTTTGTTCCTCCAACATTTTTTCATAAAACTTTGTTTTCTCTTCCAACTTCCTTTTCAAATTATTTTTGCAATCAAAAACACTTTTTTGATTTTTTAAATCATCATTTTCCATTCTCAAACATTTGTTTTCTTGAAAAAATTTGGAGTTTTCTTCCAACAAATCATTTATTTTTGTTTTCAAATCTTTATTTTTAGCATAAGATTTTCTCAAACTTTTATGCATTTTAATCATAAGAATTTTCACATCATCATCTTCATTATCTTCATCACAAGAAGAGTGATAAGAACTTACCTCATCTTCTCCAACGGCCATTAGTGCCATTTGGGCCAACTCTTCTTTTTCTCTTTTTGAATTGCATTCATCCCATGTAATTTTGCAATCTCCTCTTGAACATCTCTTGTTGAAGATCTTCTTGAAACTTTTGATGTGAGGAGTTATATCATTGTCCACTTCCATGATTTCATTACCCATGAAGGATGGGTTATCCCCCACTTGAGATGCTTTAAAAGCTATGCCTCTCTTATACATTCTTGCATTTTCTTCCTCTTGCTCTTTGAATTTCAGCTTTAATTCATAAGAGGTTAGGGTATCCACAAGAGATTCAATGGACATAGAATTTAAATCCTTTGCCTCTTCTATAGCATTTATTTTGTTTTCCCATTCTTTTGGCAAGGCATTCAAAATCTTTCTATTTTTCTCACCCAAAGAATATTCTTTTCCAAGCAATTTAAGATCTTGAATAATGTCACAAAATCTACTACACATCTTATCAACGTTTTCAAGAGGATGCATTTTGAAAAATTCATATTGAGAAACAAGCAAAGATTTCTTTTGTTCTTTAATATCTTGGTTACCTTCATGAAATACACACAATTTATCCCAAATATCTTTAGCTGATTTACAACCTTTAATTCTACTAGATTCATTTACATCTAATGCATTGTACAATATACACATGGCCTTGGCATTCAAAGAAAGGTATCTCTTGTCTTTTTCATTCAATTCTTGTCTAGTCTTTAATCTACTCAAATTAGTGGTAGAGTCAACTATTCTAGCTTCATAAGGACCATCTTCTACCACATACCATAATTCAATATAAACGGATTGTAAGAAAATCATCATTCTTTGTTTCCACATGCTAAAATGAGAACCATTAAACATAGGTGGTCTATCAATAGATTGCCCTTCTAAAAAAGAAACTTTTATGGTTGCCATGATCTTTACTCTAAGCGGTTAAGCTTGATCAAAAGAGACCAAGCTCTGATACCAATTGTAAGTGCCCAGTGCAACCCAATGAGTACAAACAATTTCACAATGATGCACAAAGATATATCAAATTTAAGCACAATAAAGAAAACTGAATTAAAGAGAAAAGATAAGAAATGCAAACCAAATATCAATCCAATAGCCTCTTCAATTGATGGCGATGCTAACCAAGATGTACAAGTGAAGGCTCACTCATTCCTCACCCCAAACACACTTTGGTTGAGCCAAGGAGTTTTACAACAATTCTAGTTAACCCTCAACAACCTACACTTGAAAGATCACTCACCCAATTAAGAACTATTTTATACAAATAAGGCAACCTTCACCAAGGTTTTACCACTTCAAGTGATAGGTTCACCTTCACCAAGGTTTTACTCCTCTTAGAGAATAACCTTCACTTGAGCAACCTCACAACCCAACTTTCCCAACCCCTTATACAACCAACAAAGAATCTTTCTACTCAAAAATCTCACTTGTAAGCTTGTATTTTGTGTTGGCAAAAGTCCCTTGTCTTCTTGTGCTTTGCGGTGTTTATAGAATGTGAGAAATGGCTCCAAAAGACTCTCCAACGGTCAAATATTAAATGCTGTCAAAACTAGCCGTTAGCCTGTCGGACGTCCGAACCACCTGTCGAATGTCCGAACCCTGCGTCCAAACCACCTGTCGGACGTCCGAACCCTGCGTCCGACCGTCGTCAGAGAGTCATCAAATCTTTGCGAAATTTCTCGGACGTCCGATGCGATCGATGTGCGTCCGATGCGTGCGTCCGTTGATGTTCTTCATCCTTTCGGACGTCCGATAGCTTCCTTTCGGACGTCCCACATGAGTGCCCTGTTTTTGCTTCTTCTTTTATGCCACAAGAATCTGTTCTAACAAATTACTCACATAAAAACATTAGCCCAAATCTATATTTTGGTTTGTTAATCATCAAAACCAAGGATTGATCGACCAAGGTCAACACTTGGAAAAAATAAAATTTACAACTAATAGAAATACGTTTTCCTTGTCACTCCGACTCAAATGGAGATTTTAAAGTTTTACGAGTAAGCACAAGTTTTACAAATATTTTACTTATGTTCTTTGGTTTCAATGTACTCTTTTCACTACCAAAATCATATTTATATTTTGTACTAGTACGTATTCGAATTTTCTTTGAATCACTTAAATCTTTGATAGTTGAAGTATAATGTGTTTTTTTGATTATATTAGGGTTCATCGGTGACTGACGGTATTATCTGGCAAGATATTTTGGATATTATTTTGCGTAAATAGGTGAGTGTTCCTTATTTGTTATATTTTCATTGACTATATGGCTTGTGGTGGATATATGATTACATGTTCCATGTTATCAATGGCTGTTAAAATAAATTTTACTAGGCGAGTGTGTGCTTTATCGCACTCGACCTAAATAAATGTGAAATTTTCAATGATTAAATGATTAAATGCTAGTTGCGCATGAATGTAAGCCGTTTAGCTGAACTGGGCCCTTGCCCTTTGTTACCTGTCGACTCGAGCCAGAAGCGGACTCGGTCGGACGATTTGGTGACCCTGGATGAACGTTTGGTATACTCGAGTATTACCTTGTAGTCTGGTGGAGCCTGGCCAACGTCCAAGAAGGGGTGAAATGAAATGAAATGAACGAACGAATGTCAATGAAATGAGGGGTTTTACTTGTAAAAATGGTATTTTCAAATGATTAGAGGAATAAGGGAAATGTTAGGAGAATGAATGAACGAACGAATGAATGGCTCCCTGTGAGCCAGTATCTTTTTAATGAATGTGTTATTATCGCTTTCCACTGTAAATGTTTCTTGAATTATTGATATTCTATGTTTAATGTATTGAATTGATTGTTTGATTATGTGTTCGGAACGTCACTGAGCTTTTAACTCATCCCTTTAGTTTTGTTTTCCTTAACAGGGGAAGGCGAGCAAGGACGAGAGCTCGGTTTAGACTAGTCTAGACTAGTTTCTGATTTTGTAATGGTTCTCGCCCTACCTTTTGGCACGGGATGGATATATGAAGAATTGAGAACTTTTGTACATTTCATTTTGTAATTCCTTTTGAGATAGAAATATCTATAAGTATATGTTCTAAGCTTGGAATTGTTATACTTTGCCTTGTGGTTTTGTTTCGATTTTATCTAAGGTGAATGAGTTTTGAGTTTAAGTTTTGGATTATGGTTATACGAATTCTTGTGATTTTATTTCGGAATTGATTGAGGTATGACTGAGTCCCAGCGAGAGCTGGACAGGCGATCCACCGAACCCTTTGGTTCACCTTAGGGTAAGGTGGGGCTGTCACAATTAGCATATAAAGTAAGACATGCGGATGAAAAATCAATTGCAACAATACTAATATCAGGATTCACAGGCCAATTAAAAAATTGGTGGGATAATGCATTGACATTAGAAAGCAAAACGGCAATATTAAATCACACTATAGAAGTTGAAGATGAGCAAGGTAACATCACTACCAAATCAGATGCAGCAGAATTCTTAATAGTAACAATTGCAATGTATTTTGTAGGAAATCCAAAAGAAGAATTACACTCTAATAAAATGTTTTTAACCAATTTAAGATGTCCAACTCTTACAGATTACAGATGAATTTAATTACTAGGTGTTAAAAGAGAATTAGAGGTTACTTATATGGTTTAATCTTGGAGTGACAAAAGGATAAGTTTAAACTTAAAAGGTGCCACGTGTCACTTTCTTATTCGAGCTTGGACTTTGACTACTATTCTTTAACTTTACTAAAACCTCAATTTGACCCAAAAATCATCTTCATTTCACCTCTCTTGGCCAAACTCCTTAGGGAGAGAAAAGAAAGAAACCTTCAACTTTTATTCTTCATTTCTTGCTTAGATCTTGCAAACCAACCGATTAAATCTTGAATTTGTCCACAAAAGTGACTTGCTAAGGGAGTTTGAAGGTTTTGGTGGAGTTGTTTTGGAAGAAAAACCCCTAAACTACTACCTTTCTTGAGGAGTTAAGGTATTTTGCTTGGAACTCACTTTTTATTCCTAATAATAGTCAATTGGTGACTTATGGTAGCTAACTAGGTGATTTTATGGAAGATTTCATGGATTAAAGTGAACTTAGCTAAATTTTTTATTTTTTTAGGATTTTTCTGTTTTTATATGATGATTATGGTTGGCCTTGGATTGATGGCTCTAAATTGTGTTAAATGGATCCCTTGTGCGTTAATTGCGGTTATTTGCGGAAAATTTCAGCTTGTGCGGAAAATTTCAGTGTTAGGGTTCCAATCTGCCCTGTTCTGACTGGCTTTATTAGTGCATGTTAGAGGCTGAATCAAGCTTAAGTTAAAACATGAAAGTTGTAGAAAATGGTGTTAACTAGCTGCTTGCAAACTTTCAGCTCAATTGGAGCACTGTAGCATGTGAAATTACATTAATACCCTTGACTGCCCATGAACCCTGTTTCGCGGACAGATTTCTGTTTTCGTGGAGTTTTTCATTTTTGATCATGAAAATGCATGATTTGTGTGACAGCCCCACCTTCCTCTAAGGCGAACCAAAGGGGTTAGCGGACTGCCTGCCCAGCTCTCGCCAGGATTAACGGTGCAGATTAGAGCTATCTAATGCGTTCCGGAACTTACCAACGAGCGTAAGCAAGTCAAAATGGCAAAATAACCCAAAATAAGAAAAATGAAATCCGGAGTCGGCCATGATAGTAACCGACCCGTCAGAACCCAACCGAAAGAGCACGCAAACATTCACATCTGAACTTTAGCGATTACAATCCAAAATGACATACAAAAGATTTCCAAAGTTAATACATATACACGGTTTGCCAAATCAAAAGGAAAATAGTTCCCAAATGTACACTTAGGGTTTTAATACATGAGCTATACAAAAGATATGTTCAACTAGCTCAATTTGGCAGCCATTTGTCAAATCCAGACCAAAAGGGTTTATTTTCCTGTAAGGAAAACAAAAGGAACAGAATGGGGTGAGCTTGCGCTCAATGAGGTACAAAACATATAGCAGAAAAATCATGACATTTCACATTTAACAAATCAGATACACATGCCAGATGTAAAGTAAAGTAACTAATGATTCACATAGGAAGGATACAGGTGGCTCTCAGGAGCCAAATTTCCAGCGCAGTACTTGATCCAAACCGGTTGACTCTCCGTCAACGTATATAGAACCAACGCGTCCGTAGACCACTTCGCACCGAATTCCGTCCACCAAACACCCCTTTACCGGGCCCGCTCACCTCAAACGAACAAAATGGTAATACTCGAGTATACCCGGAATCAAGGGTCTCAATACCCAAAATCCCCGAACAGACTACCGTGGTTCGTTATCTAATCGTCCAGGCCCTTGCCGGCCCGACTCGAATAACTTAGCCACAGGACTGAGCTCATAGGTCATAGAAATCCGAACAGATGCAGACACAGATAACAGATTCAAATTTTGCATAGTAAATTGGCATATGAACAGACAAGAGAACGAGTGTGATAAAGTACACCCTCGTCTCAAACAAATAAACAGATTGCAGAGCAGAAATCAAGTTAAACAGCAATGGAGGAGAGTGGTACACTCACCGGCTCAACTTCAAAAGTTTTCACTTCAGATTGGCCTTAATCGCCAAGAAACCCTAAAATAATCAAAATAAACCAATTGAAGGTTTCACTTCCAGAATCGAGTAAACAGAATGCACATGTGAGCCTCGACTACACGTCGTACGCCTTGCCAAATAAATACTAATGCAAGGGTGGAAAACATGATTTTCTTGGAAACGAAAAGGTAACATGAAGACCTAGGCGCAAACAACCCAAAAGCCCTTTGCTCAAATCACAAGTAAATCCAACTAGCCTTCAAGTAAAATTTCGGCAGCATATCCCTTGTTTTTACCTATTTTCCAGCCATCATGGCTTCATTATTTCCTCAAATCGGTCCCAACATCACACACAAAATTCATCTCATTTCTCAAAAGCCGTTCACTAGGCTCAAAGTAGTACAAGTACAAAAGTTAGCTAGGAAATGACCGGAATGAAAGCAAGCCTTAAAACATGCAAACAAGTACAAGGAGACTCGATAACGAGTCATAAACCAATGCCAAATATGACCCCAATAGGGTTCCATAAGCATGTACAATCATTAGAGAAAACCAGAAAATTTGGAAATGCACTTAGCTTTGGCCCTGAAAAAATAGTTTTTTGACTTCTTTTTGCGGTAATGGCACCAAATGCCTTATGATTATCGGATGAAGGTGTAAGACCCACCATTTCGAAGCTAAAAGACAGGGATACAACATCACAGAAGGCCACTCAACCCAGTTTTGAGTGCAAACAGGTCAAAAATGCAAGATACTACATCAAAATGTAAAACAGATTCACCAAAACGCATTTTAGCGGAAATATCATAACTCAGGCTCTACAAGTTCAAATCCAGAAATTCTAAAACCAGTTGAAAGCTAAGAAATAGGGCTAAATTTCATCAGAAGGCCTCAACAAATCATTCGGAAGCAATCCAGACCAAAAAAACCAATTACAGAAGCAAATCCCAATTTCGGGTAAAACCAGAACAGCAATAGTAATTTCGACTTATCTCATTCTACACTACTCCGATTAACCTGATATTTTGTAGGTACCTATAAAATATCATTCCCTACAACTTTCATGTTTTGAGCTAAGGCCAATTCGGCCTCTATCTATGACCTAAAATTTCGGACAGAATGAAGAACCAAAGAACCCTAATTTTCCAGATTTCTTCCAAAACAGAAATTATTTGTAACCTTCCACTTTTTCCACCTTCTAGAATCATTATATACCATTTCCAATCCTCATGGATAGCCACAGCATATTGATCAAATTAAACCAGAAAAATCACCAATAAATTAAAAACTTCACCAATTCATCTCAAACCAAGAAATAAACCACAAATTTCAGCACTTTAGCTACCACTAAGCACAACTTAAGCTTCATTAAGTGTAGGAGGAAGTTCAAACACCACTTACCTAGAACACAAGAGAGGGAGAGTTGTAGGACACCTTAGCTTCCTTGAACACTTCCACAAAATCACTTACTAGCACCAAATGGAGGGATTTTATGGAGTAGAAACAAATTTAAGCAATTGTTTTGGAGGATTTGAGCTAGTTGGAAGCTTGAAAATTGGAGAAGTTTTCTTTCTTTTCATAGAGAGAGAGCCAGCCAAGAAGTTGAAGACAAGAATGAATTTTGTGTGTTTTTTTAAGATATTTAAACAATTGGTCAAAAGTCAAGAAAATGAATAGTTGTCCTACAAGTGCCACCACTCACCAAGTGACACTTGTCACTACATTTAAAGCATTTCTATCCTTTAAGTCTCTCTCACATCAATCACATCTCAACCTCTACTTATCTCTTAACACCCGATAAATTTCAACCAGTATCCGAAACTTAACCTAATTGCCCGAATTTTTCCGAACTTTTTGCGCTAGTGGGTCCCACGTCCACAATAGATTCTTAATTTTTCAAAAACTCTCCAATACTAGAAAAATCATCTAAAAACTATAGTTACTCATAAAATTCACCAGGAGAATTTTCCTAAGCCAGAAAATGCAGAAAACATGCCATTAAAGGAAATAAACCCTAGGAAAATTATTAGGGGATTTACGAGTTCTCACAATTTGGCTTGGAGGTCTTCATAAGAAATGTAGGTATATTTTTTTGGCTTCAAAACGCCATAAGATTCGTTTCAATCCGATAAGTGTAGCTTCAGTTGTGCTTATTGTGCCGAAAGGTGTGTTTTATAATCTATGATTTGTATGTGGTTGATTTGAGATGAATTGGTGTTGATTGTAGGATGGAAAAGTAAGGAAATGTAGGGGACATGCTGTCCAAATTTTGGGAATGTGGGATTTCTTCGACTTTGGTTTGGTTTGGGATATATATAAGAAAGGCTTCGGGTTGTTTGAGGCCTAGGTCTTCATGTTACCTTTCATTCCCAAAAATCATGTTTTGCACCCTTGCCTTAGTAATTATTTGGGGAGGCATACGACTAGTAGTAGAGCCTTACTTGTGCATTTCGTTTACTCAATTTTGGATGTGAAACCTTCAATTGTTTTACTTTGGTTATTTTAGGGTTTCTTGGCGATTAAAGCCACTTTGGCGTGTGTAGACACCAAAATTTTAACTTTTTATTTTATTTTATTTATTGTATTTATTTAGTTATTTTGGGTTTTTAATTTTTGCTTAACTTATTTTTATTTTTGTTAAGAAAATTATTTCATTGCAAAAAAAAAAAGATCCCAAGCACGCGCGCATAACCTTTCACAGAAACATGGCTTCAGTACACAAACCTCGGCCGCTGGAAATAAGACCGAACAAAAATGGGATTTTTCTTCATTTTTTTTCTCCAAAATCACCAATACACAATGCCACCTCACTCATTAGAAGATATCAAGAAGCCTCTGGAACGAGACCATCAAATGGCTAAGAAAACCTGCCAGCAAAACAGGGGTTTGATCGGCACCCTTGAAGGTAGGTTTTTGTGACATTGGTTCCATATAAAAGCTGAAGAGAAAACACAGCCGAAAAAAAAAGAGGTGAACTGAGGGTTTTGGGAAGCAAGGATCTGTTGGCGGCTGTGGGAGAAAAAATCAGAAGACTAGGGGGGGCGGATGAAACAAGAGAGAAGTGACGGCTGGGGGTTGAGAGGATAGAGGGGATGACGGCTGAAAGATAGAAAGCAAGAAAGGAAGCGAGAAAACTGAGAGAGTGTGAGAGAGAGAGCGAGGGAGAGAGCGACGGAAAGAAAACAGGAGGGAGAGAGAAAGCATAGAATCTTGATGGCAGCTAGGTTTAGAAAAAGCAACAAAAGACTGGATGGCTGATTAAAAATAAAAGGGGGGCGGCTGAGTTGGAGAAATAGAGGGAGCTTGAGAGGATCAGGAGAGGAGCATGCGACGGCTGAAAAAGTGAGAGTGAGTGAGAAAGAGACCGAGAGGAAGATGGAACCAGCGGAGAGTTTTGGAGAAAGAACAACCAAGAATCGAAGGACTTAGCGATGGGTTACTGATGCCGCTGCTACCACCAGAATCCCCCACTACCACCTGCAAATCCTCATCGCAAAAAGCTTGAAAGAAAGCATTGTGAGCTACCCTTTTCCCTTCAAATTCAAGTTTCCTCTTAAAAGTTCAGATTTTTGAAGCCTTCTAAGCGTGGATTCCCTAAATCTGTTTCAGATGTCTTTTTTCGTTGCTTAATACCTCTTCACTTCTGTTTTATGTTCATCGGGAATCTGCCTTTTTGTTGGTGAAAAATCTATGAACTAAAAGCTATGTTTTGGAATCCGTATGGCCGAAACCTTGTGAACCAAAAGCTATTAACTTTCGTGTGGTTTTCCTGTCATGAAACTGAATGCGTATGATTCATGTGCGGTAAGTTGTGTTCTGAATAGCTTAGTAGTTTTCATGGTTTGAGTTTAGTTGTATGTTCCACTAAATGGTAGCGTTCATTTGCTACGTTTTATATTAAGCTATAGCATGGCAGATTCATTACAGTAGCAGAATGTTTGCATTTGTTTTTGAGAAAAACTTCAGCTGTTGCTCTAAATGAAGTTTCAGCTGAGTTTATGTTCGTGTCCGGATGATCAGTTGCTTCTTTTCTCTATTTTGGGTCAGTTTATGAATCGGTTAATGTGTTAAGGTTTGTTTCGTTTCATGGGAATATGCTTTGGTTGAGTGAAGGTGACATGAGCATTTGCTTCGGATGAGTTTCTTTGCTGCATTTTTGTTCTTGTTTGCGATAGCCAGAGGTAGGCAACCAGGGCAAAAAGCTGTTGCATTTTCTTCGTTGTTGTCTTCTCCGCAGCTACTCACCAAATTTGGAATCTTTTTGCTAGTTAAATCTTGTGCCTGAGTGTTTAATGATGAGGTTGTATGTTTTGGTCGAAGCTATAAATGTTTTTGTGTGAACCTAAGATGAGTTGCGGCTGCTAAAGTTGCAGCAAGTGCACTTTCAGTTGCTGAATTTTTTTTTTAGGCAATGATCCCAATTTTCATTTGTTATTTGGAGTGTTAAATGTTTTCAATTGGAGATGGATCGAAGATTTTGTATATACTTTGTTTGCCAAAGGTTCGTGAATGAAGTTTGCGAATGAGAATCTGCAGAGAAAGTTCTTGCTGCATTTCTTTTTTTTCCCTTTTGCTGTTTAGTTCTTTTCGCCCCTGATGGTTATCTCGAATGCTTTGCTGCATTCCTATAACAAGTTTCATGTGCGCTGGAGTCAGTATTTGACAGCTAGAATCCGGCTGATTGGCGAGCCTTTTGGCATGATTAAATAGAGAAAGCCACGGCTGGAATATTGCAGAAAATAGAGAAAGCTTGGTTCGTTGGTTTGCCTGAAGCATTTGCATGTTTCTTTGCATGAAAATAGCTTCCGATAATTGCACCTTGGCCCCATGATTTTAAATAATTCTGATATGGCCCAAATAATTGAAAAAATCAATCAAATTGACCCTTCAAATTTCTGTAGTTTTTGCAATCAAGTCACTGCTAGTTTTAATTTTTACATGGGTTGTTCACCTTCCTTTAAATGCCTTGGATTGATTCAATTTCATGCTCATCCCCATTTCATGTGATTATTTCTTGATTAAAGTGATGCCTTTGACTCTTTTATTATTTTGGAGGGTAAATAAGTGATTTCACTCCATTAGGGCTCCATCTCCAGGGAGGTACATTCTATTCCTTATTTCTTACTTTATTTGACTCTACGTGCCCTATGTGATTTTATGTGTTTAATTGCATGCCTCTTGGATGTTTATTTATTTATTTCATTTATTTATTTATTTGCTTTATTGGCTTTAGCTTTGTATATTTATTTTAGTTCAATTTTGATCATTTGAAAGGCACTTGAATGCCAAATTTGTAATAGTTAGGAATTTATTTTTATTATTTATTTTATTTCCCCTCTTAGATTGTAGTAGGGCCCCCCAATGTAATAGTTAGGGCTTGTTTGCTTTATTTGCTTAGTATGTTTTGCATGCTTATGTGTTATGTGTTACTCGTTTTCCTAGGGTCTTGCATCTAGACATCATGCTTATGTGTTATGTGCTATATGTGATTTATGTGTTACTCGCTTTCCTAGGGTCTTGCATCTAGACATCATGCTTATGTGTTATGTGCTATATGTGAGTTATGTGTTTATTTGCTTTATTATGTTTTATCTGATTTCTTAGACTGTAATAAATGCATGTTATCACACTAGTCCAATGCTAGTCATGGTCTTCCTCTCGAGCTCACAAGTCCAATGCTTGTGAGAGAGCGTTAGTAAAGGGCTAGTCCAATGCTAGACCCTTACGGACCTCTTACGCTAGATCATGTTTGTATGACTACATTACATTCTCATGCATATATTTACTTTTAGGGTCTTTTATCATTCTTTGCATAAAATCTCTCCTTATATGTATATCCCTTCCCCCATATTTTCCCTTATATGTATATTACTTACCCCTTTGTATGAAACATGACATTAGACTTGCATTTCATTTAAGCATTAGAATCAGGTTAGATCATTTGCTTGATTAGATTAGGGGAAACCCCTTGAGTATGGGATATGGACGAGTTTGGCTTCTCTAGCCTTAGCACGTTCGTATTCCCTCTATTAAAGGGAACATTGAAAGTCACGAGTATAAGTCCCCCGCACCCATTATGATGCATTCCTTTAGGTCATACACATTTGTCTATTATTATTTTCGTTACTTTCTTTCGAGTCTCATGACTTGCATTGTTCGTGACTTCTTTAAAGAGTCTTTATTGGGCGTCACAATTAATGTGATTGGTACCAAGTAAGTTTTGAAGATACATTTCGACCCCCCAACACCCTCTTAGGTCTAGGGTTTACATTCATATAGTACATCCAAATGTGATAAATCATTAGGTTAAAATAGGAAAATCTTTGGCTAAATCGTGCAACTAGCCTTGGCTAGGTTGAAAGGGTGTCTTGGATTCTTATCCTTGCCTTCCCTTTCTTCAAATGTGACTCCCGAATCTTTTTCTTTGATTTTCGTAGATTTGGAGTCGTTTAAAAATGGTTTTTTACTTTTTTCTTTAAAAAATTCATTTTCAGGTGACTTGGTACACCTTAACTCTATACCAAGTGGTGACTCCATTTTTCATTCAAAAAACCCCTTTTAAACTATATTTTGGGTCAAATCGTCGCATTTTCAAGCCCCATTTAGACCCATATTTTTTCATTTTCTTTTTTAAATCAAAAATTCATTTTTTAATCAAAAATTGAATCAAAAGCCATTTTTCTAAACTCGTCTTTAAATTTTTTATTTAAAAAATGGGGCGCGACAGCGTGAAAACTTTTGAAGTATCTGTACTTGAACCGGTGAGTGTACCACTCTACTGAATTATTGCTAAACTGGTTATCTGTACTTGCAAATTGCTATTTGAATGTCCTTTCCGACTGTTTATTTTGTACGAGACAAGTGTGTACTTTATCACACTTGTTTTCTGGCCTATGTGGCTTGTTTCCTGTATATACTTGAGTCTGTTACCTGCGCCTGTTATAATGTTATTTGGAAGTGTATCCAACGACCTTCCTATTAAATCTGAGCTCAACCTCATGGGGAGTTAATTGAATCGATCCAGTAAGGGCTTGGTCAAGGAAATTGACAATCCATGGGTGCCTGTTCCTAGGGAATCTATGGGTATTTGAGACTCTGGATTTCCGGTATACTCGAGTATTACCATTCCTGTTCCTATTTGGCATTCGGGTCCGGTAAGGGATATGTTTGGTGAACGGGATTTTGGCGTTAAAGTGGTGTTCTATTGGACTGGTTCCTTTATTTGAATGTTGACGGAGGGTCAACGGGGCTGGATCAAGTATTGCAACGGAGATTTGGCTTCTGAGAGCCACATGTATCCTTTACATTGTGGTGTTTATTCATTTCTTGTATTTGATGTGAATATGTGCCTTAAAAGTGATTTCTCATGAGTTCTACTGTTCCTACCGTTTATATTTTTAGTACCTCATTGAGCTTTTAGCTCACCCTGTCCTATTATCCTTGTTTTCCTTACAGGGAACCATCTTTTGGAACTTTGATATTTTGAAGAATGAGTTGAGCTAGTTAGAAATTCTTTTGTTCTTTTGGTATAGCTCCTCGACAATTTGGAAACCCTAAATGTATCTTAATACAATGTTTCCTTGTGATTTGTAAACTTACTAATATGTTTATGTTAAAGTGTTTCCTCATGTTTATGTGACATATGTATTTGGGAACGTACATTCACTCATGTCAAACAAAGTTTACTTGTACTTGGTTGGATGGTGACGTGGCAGCTGCATTTCCATTTCGTTTTGATTTTCGTGGGAGCGTAGTACCAAAGATTTATTGTATCTTTTAATTTGGCCCAAACGGGTTATGAATGTTATCTCCTCGAAGTTCTTTTGAGCGGTTGGTAGGGTTTACGTTTTTTCTAGATCCGTAGTCCCAGCGAGAGCGGGGCAGGCGGTCCGCCAACCCCTTGGGTTCGCCTTAGGGTAAGGTGGGGGTGTCACAATATTTATCTTCTCGAAGATCTTTGAGCGTTTGGTAGGATTTACGTTTGTTCCGAATCTGTAGTCCTGGCGAGAGTTAGGCAGGCGGTCCGTCGACCTCTTTGGTTCGCCTTAGAGTGAGGTGGGGCAGTCACAGGTGGTATCAGATCCACTTCGCATGGTCTCTACGCGGAGTGAGCTTGGGGCCAAGTGGTGTTGTGGTCTCGCTCATGTGAATGAATGTAAGGGACTAAGTACTCTTTTGAGCATAAGTTATGAATCACTGTGTATTATAGGATTCAAAACATTATTCTGGCTCTTGGAGACTATAGATACGTATGTCAAGTAGGAATTACAAATGTAGATGATTTACTCTTGGGACTGGCTGTGACGCCCCGAAAAAAAAATGAGTTTGAGAACCCGAAAATTTTCTAAATTTCTAGGGTTTATTTTATTTAATCGCCCGCCTTTTCTACAGTTTCTTTATTGGAAAAAAATTTCCCAGATAAAGTTTATGAGCAAACATAGTTTTAAAATGATTTTTCTAGTATCGGTTAGTTTTTGAGAAATTAAGAGCGTATTTTGAACGTGGGACCCGCAAGTGCGGTAAATGCAATATATATTTTTGACAACTTGTTGGAATTTTGTATTAAGTGATATTATTTTACAAGGTGTTAAGATATTTGTATTGGAGAGACAAAAAGATAAGTTTTGAACCAAAAGGTGACAAGTGTCACCATAAGATTAAGTCTTGAGTTTGACTACTATTCATAACTTTACCATTTAATTGAAATTGACCAAAAATCACTTCATTTTGCAAGCTTCTTGGCCGACTTTCTTGCTCAAAAAAAGAAAGAAAAGCTCTCAATTTCTTCCTTCTATTCCTTGCTCAATCTTCAAATCCAACCAATAAAACTCCAAATCATTCCATAAAATCTCTTTGTTACGTGGTCTTGAGGTGTTTTGTGGAGTTGTTTGGAAAGCTAAGGTGACTAGTTGCTCTATCTCTTGTATTGCTAATGTGAGTTCTGAAGGACCCCTCTCCTTCCTCTAATGATGTTCAATTCATGATTGGTGGTGGTATGAGATGCAATATTATGGATTATTTCTTGATTTGTGGTTGAATTGATGAAGTTTTATTATTTTTGGGGATTTTTCTGTTTTAATATAAGCATGGTTGTGTGGCTATCTATGATGATTGGAAATGGTATATAATAATTCTAGAAGGTGGAAAAAGTGGACAATTGCAATCAATTTCTGTTTTGGAAGAAATTTCAGAAAATTAGGTTTTGTGAAGGAACATTCTGCCCCGAATTTTTAGCTCCTAGTTAGAGGCCTAATTAGCCTTGGCTTAAAACATGAAAGTTGTAGGGAATGAAATTTTAGAGGTGCCTACAAAATTTCAGGTCAATCAGAGTAGCGCAGAGTGAGAAAAGTCGAAATTACTATTGCTGTTCTGGTTTTACCCGAATGTAAGAATTGCGCCTGTAATTGGTTGTTTTGGCTGGAATTGCTTCCGAATTGGTTGTTGAGGTCTTCTGATGAAATTTAACCCTGTTTCTTAGCTTTTAGCTGGTTTTGGAATTTCTGGATTTGGACTTAGGTAGCCTGATTTATGATGTTTCCGCTAGAATGCTTTCTGTGAATCTGTTTTTGTGATTCTGGTGTAGTATCTTGTATTTTTGACCTTATTACACTCGAAACTGGGTTAAGTGACCTTCTTTAATATTGTAGCCCTATCTCTTAGTTTCGAAACGGTGTATCTTGCACTTTCATCCGACAATCGTAGCGCCTTTGGTGCCATTACCGCAAAATGACGTCAAAACTGTTTTTCTGGTTTTGAGCTTAACTTTCATTTCCAGACTTTTCCCTAGCTTGAATTGTACTCGTACTACTTGGAGCTTGCTGAATGGCTATTGAATGAACTTGTTGTTGTGTGTGTACCTTTGGGACTGGCTGAGGAAATAATGAAGCCATGATGGCCGGAAAAGTTAGCAAATTCAGGGGAAGTGCTGTCCGAACTTTGAAGGGACTTGTTTGCATTGAGTTTGTGATCTAAGACTTGGATTTGAGCAAGGCAATGTTATATGATGGATGATTTCTGAGCCATGGAGGTGAGTGACCTCAAACTATTTCTGAAGTTATTTATGAACCGTTTCCTGCATTATTTACTTTTGAGCTGTTTCCAAAGTTACTTTTGTACCGTTTTCTTGCATTATTTACCTTTAAACTGTTTACAAAGTTACTTCTGAACTGTTTTATTGCATATCATGCGTGCTTGCATGTGAGTGTTCCTTATTTGCTATTGCTATATTTTCTTGACTTCATGACTTGTGTTATTGATTGATAACGTGTTAAGTGCTTTGAATGATTTCCAAAACGAGCTTTCTAGGCGAGTGTGTACTTTATCGCACTTGACCTAAATAACTGTGCAATTTTCAAGGATTTAATTATTGAAATGCTAGTTGCGCATGAATGTAAGCCGTTTGACTGAATTGGCCACCGCCCTTTGTTACCGATCGACTCGAGCCAGAAGCGGACTCGGTCGGGCGATATGGTGACCCTAGGTGAATTTGGTATATTCGAGTATTACCTTGTAGTCCGGCTACGTCCGGATGGGTGGAGTCCGGCCAATGGTCGGATGGGTGGAGTCCGGTCAACGTCCAGAAAAGGAGGGAACGAACAAAAGGATGAACGAGAGATTTTACTTACAAAAAAAAATATTTTCAAACGATTGGAGGAATAAGGGGAAATGTCAGGGGAACGAACGAACAAACGAATAGCTCCATGTGAGCCCGTATCCTTTTAATGAATGTTACTATCGCTTTCCATTGTAAATGTTCCTTGAATTATTTATACTCCATTTTAATGTATTGTAAATATTCATTTGATTTATGACATCATTGAAATGAACTATTGTGAAACTGATTTAATTACTGATTCTAATGGTTACTCGCTGAGCTTCTAGCTCACCCCAAAAATATTTTATTCCCCTCCACAGGGCTCGTGGCGAAGGAAGGATTGTTGTGATTTTATTGTTGTGGAATTCCTCTTGTATAAGAATTGGGATCATGGATCAGAGTGGCGTAGTGGAAGCGTGGACGCTTCGCTTTTGATATGTAAATGTTGGAACATTTGATGTAATATTTGAGATTTATATTGTAATCTGTTTGAGAAATGTAGTGAACCACTGAGTCCCGGCGAGAGCTGGGCAGGCGGTCCACCGAACCCTAGGGTACGCCCTAGGGGGAGGTGGGGCCGTCACAGTTGGTATCAGAGCTTAGGCTTCAGATTTCTGTAGTGTATCCTAGGCTTGAAGTTTAGGATGCGGGACTGTGGGTTTGGTTTGAAATATTAGTGATTCTTGCGGGATGTCTTGACTTGATTAGTACAAGATGGAATGTCGAGGACGACATTCTTTTAAGGAGGGGAGTTTGTGACGCCCCGAAAAAAAAAATGAGTTTGAGAACCCGGAAATTTTCTAAATTTCTAGGATTTATTTTATTTAATCGCCCGCCTTTTCTACAGTTTCTTTATTGCAAAAAAAATTTCCCAGATAAAGTTTATGAGCAAAGATAGTTTTAAAATGATTTTTCTAGTATCGGTTAGTTTTTTAGAAATTAAGAGCGTATTTTGAACGTGGGACCTGCAAGTGCGGTAAATGCAATATATATTTTTGACAACTTGTTGGAATTTTGTATTAACTGATATTATTTTACAAGGTGTTAAGATATTTGTATTGGAGAGACAAAAAGATAAGTTTTGAACCAAAAGGTGACAAGTGTCACCATAAGATTAAGTCTTGAGTTTGACTACTATTCATAACTTTACCATTTAATTGAAATTGACCAAAAATCACTTCATTTTGCAAGCTTCTTGGCCGACTTTCTTGCTCAAAAAAAGAAAGAAAAGCTCTCAATTTCTTCCTTCTATTTCTTGCTCAATCTTCAAATCCAACCAATAAAACTCCAAATCATTCCATAAAATCTCTTTGCTAAGTGGTCTTGAGGTGTTTTGTGGAGTTGTTTGGAAAGCTAAGGTGACTAGTTTCTCTATCTCTTGTATTGCTAAGGTGAGTTGTGAAGGACCCCTCTCCTTCCTCTAATGATATTCAATTCATGATTGGTGGTGGTATGAGATGCAATATTATGGATTATTTCTTGATTTGTGGTTGAAGTGATGAAGTTTTATTATTTTTGGGGATTTTTCTGTTTTAATATAAGAATGGTTGTGTGGCTATCTATGATGATTGGAAATGGTATATAATGATTCTAGAAGGTGGAAAAATTGGACAATTGCAATCAATTTCTGTTTGGGATGAAATTTCAGAAAATTAGGTTTTGTGAAGGAACATTCTGCCCGAATTTTTAGCTCCTAGTTAGAGGCCGAATTGGCCTTGACTTAAAACATGAAAGTTGTAGCGAATGACATTTTAGAGGTGCCTACAAAATTTCAGGTCAATCAGAGTAGCGCAGAGTGAGAAAAGTCGAAATTACTATTGCTGTTCTGGTTTTACCCGAATGTAAGAATTGCGCCTGTAATTGGTTGTTTTGGCTGGAATTGCTTCCGAATTGGTTGTTGAGGTCTTCTGATGAAATTTAACCCTGTTTCTTAGCTTTTAGCTGGTTTTAGAATTTCTGGATTTGGACTTAGGTAGCCTGATTTATGATGTTTCCGCTAGAATGCGTTCTGTGAATCTGTTTTTGTGATTCTGGTGTAGTATCTTGTATTTTTGACCTTATTACACTCGAAACTGGGTTAATTGACCTTCTGTAATATTGTAGCCCTATCTCTTAGTTTCGAAACGGTGTATCTTGCACTTTCATCCGACAATCGTAGCGCCTTTGGTGCCATTACCGCAAAATGACGTCAAAACTGTTTTTCTGGTTTTGAGCTTAACTTTCATTTCCAGACTTTTCCCTAGCTTGAATTGTACTCGTACTACTTGGAGCTTGCTGAATGGCTATTGAATGAACTTGTTGTTGTGTGTGTACCTTTGGGACTGGCTGAGGAAATAATGAAGCCATGATGGCTGGAAAAGTTAACAAATTCAGGGGAAGTGCTGTCCGAACTTTGAAGGGACTTGTTTGCATTGAGTTTGTGATCTAAGACTTGGATTTGAGCAAGGCAATGTTATATGATGGATGATTTCTGAGCCATGGAGGTGAGTGACCTCAAACTATTTCTGAAGTTATTTATGAACCGTTTCCTGCATTATTTACTTTTGAGCTGTTTCCAAAGTTACTTTTGTACCGTTTTCTTGCATTATTTACCTTTAAACTGTTTACAAAGTTACTTCTGAACTGTTTTATTGCATATCATGCGTGCCTGCATGTGAGTGTTCCTTATTTGCTATTGCTATATTTTCTTGACTTCATGACTTGTATTATTGATTGATAACGTGTTAAGTGCTTTGAATGATTTCCAAAACGAGCTTGCTAGGCGAGTGTGTACTTTATCGCACTTGACCTAAATAACTGTGCAATTTTCAAGGATTTAATTATTGAAATGCTTGTTGCGCATGAATGTAAGCCGTTTGGCTGAATTGGCCACCGCCTTTTGTTACCGATCGACTCGAGTCAGAAGGGGACTCGGTCGGGCGATATGATGACCCTAGGTGAATTTGGTATACTCGAGTATTACCTTGTAGTCCGGCTACGTCCGGATGGGTGGAGTCCGGCCAATGGTCGGATGGGTGGAGTCCGGTCAACGTCCGGAAACGGAGATGAACGAACAAAAGGATGAACGAGAGATTCTACTTACAAAAAAATGTATTTTCAAACGATTGGAGGAATAAGGGGAAATGTCAGGGGAACGAACGAACAAACGAATAGCTCCATGTGAGCCCGTATCCTTTTAATGAATGTTACTATCGCTTTCCATTGTAAATGTTCCTTGAATTATTGATACTCCATTTTAATGTATTGTAAATGTTCATTTGATTTATGACATCATTGAAATGAACTATTGTGAAACTGATTTAATTACTGATTTTAATGGTTACTCGCTGAGCTTCTAGCTCACCCCAAAAATATTTTATTCCCCTCCACAGGGCTCGTGGCGAAGGAAGGATTGTTGTGATTTTATTGTTGTGGAATTCCTCTTGTATAAGAATTGGGATCATGGATCAGAGTGGCGTAGTGGAAGCGTGGACGCTTCACTTTTGATATGTAAATGTTGGAACATTTGATGTAATATTTGAGATTTATATTGTAATCTGTTTGAGAAATGTAGTGAACCACTGAGTCCCGGCGAGAGCTGGGCAGGCGGTCCACCGAACCCTGGGGTACGCCCTAGGGGGAGGTGGGGCCGTCACAGTTGGTATCAGAGCTTAGGCTTCAGATTTCTGTAGTGTATCCTAGGCTTGAAGTTTAGGATGCGGGACTGTGGGTTTGGTTTGAAATATTAGTAATTCTTGCGGGATGTCTTGACTTGATTAGTACAAGATGGAATGTCGAGGACGACATTCTTTTAAGGAGGGGAGTTTGTGACGCCCCGAAAAAAAAAATGAGTTTGAGAACCCGAAAATTTTCTAAATTTCTAGGATTTATTTTATTTAATCGCCCGCCTTTTCTACAGTTTCTTTATTGCAAAAAAAATTTCCCAGATAAAGTTTATGAGCAAAGATAGTTTTAAAATGATTTTTCTAGTATCGGTTAGTTTTTTAGAAATTAAGAGCGTATTTTGAACGTGGGACCTGCAAGTGCGGTAAATGCAATATATATTTTTGACAACTTGTTGGAATTTTGTATTAACTGATATTATTTTACAAGGTGTTAAGATATTTGTATTGGAGAGACAAAAAGATAAGTTTTGAACCAAAAGGTGACAAGTGTCACCATAAGATTAAGTCTTGAGTTTGACTACTTTTCATAACTTTACCATTTAATTGAAATTGACCAAATATCACTTCATTTTGCAAGCTTCTTGGCCGACTTTCTTGCTCAAAAAAAGAAAGAAAAGCTCTCAATTTCTTCCTTCTATTTCTTGCTCAATCTTCAAATCCAACCAATAAAACTCCAAATCATTCCATAAAATCTCTTTGCTAAGTGGTCTTGAGGTGTTTTGTGGAGTTGTTTGGAAAGCTAAGGTGACTAGTTTCTCTATCTCTTGTATTGCTAAGGTGAGTTGTGAAGGACCCCTCTCCTTCCTCTAATGATGTTCAATTCATGATTGGTGGTGGTATGAGATGCAATATTATGGATTATTTCTTGATTTGTGGTTGAAGTGATGAAGTTTTATTATTTTTGGGGATTTTTCTGTTTTAATATAAGCATGGTTGTGTGGCTATCTATGATGATTGGAAATGGTATATAATGATTCTAGAAGGTGGAAAAATTGGACAATTGCAATCAATTTCTGTTTGGGATGAAATTTCAGAAAATTAGGTTTTGTGAAGGAACATTCTGCCCGAATTTTTAGCTCCTAGTTAGAGGCCGAATTGGCCTTGACTTAAAACATGAAAGTTGTAGCGAATGACATTTTAGAGGTGCCTACAAAATTTCAGGTCAATCAGAGTAGCGCAGAGTGAGAAAAGTCGAAATTACTATTGCTGTTCTGGTTTTACCCGAATGTAAGAATTGCGCCTGTAATTAGTTGTTTTGGCTGGAATTGCTTCCGAATTGGTTGTTGAGGTCTTCTGATGAAATTTAACCCTGTTTCTTAGCTTTTAGCTGGTTTTAGAATTTCTGGATTTGGACTTAGGTAGCCTGATTTATGATGTTTCCGCTAGAATGCGTTCTGTGAATCTGTTTTTGTGATTCTGGTGTAGTATCTTGTATTTTTGACCTTATTACACTCGAAACTGGGTTAAGTGACCTTCTGTAATATTGTAGCCCTATCTCTTAGTTTCGAAACGGTGTATCTTGCACTTTCATCCGACAATCGTAGCGCCTTTGGTGCCATTACCGCAAAATGACGTCAAAACTGTTTTTCTGGTTTTGAGCTTAACTTTCATTTCCAGACTTTTCCCTAGCTTGAATTGTACTCGTACTACTTGGAGCTTGCTGAATGGCTATTGAATGAACTTGTTGTTGTGTGTGTACCTTTGGGACTGGCTGAGGAAATAATGAAGCCATGATGGCTGGAAAAGTTAACAAATTCAGGGGAAGTGCTGTCCGAACTTTGAAGGGACTTGTTTGCATTGAGTTTGTGATCTAAGACTTGGATTTGAGCAAGGCAATGTTATATGATGGATGATTTCTGAGCCATGGAGGTGAGTGACCTCAAACTATTTCTGAAGTTATTTATGAACCGTTTCCTGCATTATTTACTTTTGAGCTGTTTCCAAAGTTACTTTTGTACCGTTTTCTTGCATTATTTACCTTTAAACTGTTTACAAAGTTACTTCTGAACTGTTTTATTGCATATCATGCGTGCCTGCATGTGAGTGTTCCTTATTTGCTATTGCTATATTTTCTTGACTTCATGACTTGTATTATTGATTGATAACGTGTTAAGTGCTTTGAATGATTTCCAAAACGAGCTTGCTAGGCGAGTGTGTACTTTATCGCACTTGACCTAAATAACTGTGCAATTTTCAAGGATTTAATTATTGAAATGCTTGTTGCGCATGAATGTAAGCCGTTTGGCTGAATTGGCCACCGCCTTTTGTTACCGATCGACTCGAGTCAGAAGGGGACTCGGTCGGGCGATATGATGACCCTAGGTGAATTTGGTATACTCGAGTATTACCTTGTAGTCTGGCTACGTCCGGATGGGTGGAGTCCGGCCAATGGTCGGATGGGTGGAGTCCGGTCAACGTCCGGAAACGGAGATGAACGAACAAAAGGATGAACGAGAGATTCTACTTACAAAAAAATGTATTTTCAAACGATTGGAGGAATAAGGGGAAATGTCAGGGGAACGAACGAACAAACGAATAGCTCCATGTGAGCCCGTATCCTTTTAATGAATGTTACTATCGCTTTCCATTGTAAATGTTCCTTGAATTATTGATACTCCATTTTAATGTATTGTAAATGTTCATTTGATTTATGACATCATTGAAATGAACTATTGTGAAACTGATTTAATTACTGATTTTAATGGTTACTCGCTGAGCTTCTAGCTCACCCCAAAAATATTTTATTCCCCTCCACAGGGCTCGTGGCGAAGGAAGGATTGTTGTGATTTTATTGTTGTGGAATTCCTCTTGTATAAGAATTGGGATCATGGATCAGAGTGGCGTAGTGGAAGCGTGGACGCTTCACTTTTGATATGTAAATGTTGGAACATTTGATGTAATATTTGAGATTTATATTGTAATCTGTTTGAGAAATGTAGTGAACGACTGAGTCCCGGCGAGAGCTGGGCAGGCGGTCCACCGAACCCTGGGGTACGCCCTAGGGGGAGGTGGGGCCGTCACAGTTGGTATCAGAGCTTAGGCTTCAGATTTCTGTAGTGTATCCTAGGCTTGAAGTTTAGGATGTCGGACTGTGGGTTTGATTTGAAATATTAGTGATTCTTGCGGGATGTCTTGACTTGATTAGTACGAGATGGAATGTCGAGGACGACATTCTTTTAAGGAGGGGAGTTTGTGACGCCCCGAAAAAAAAATGAGTTTGAGAACCCGGAAATTTTCTAAATTTCTAGGGTTTATTTTATTTAATCGCCCGCCTTTTCTACAGTTTCTTTATTGGAAAAAAATTTCCCAGATAAAGTTTATGAGCAAAGATAGTTTTGAAATGATTTTTCTAGTATCGGTTAGTTTTTGAGAAATTAAGAGCGTATTTTGAACGTGGGACCCGCAAGTGCGGTAAATGCAATATATATTTTTGACAACTTGTTGGAATTTTGTATTAAATGATATTATTTTACAATGTGTTAAGATATTTGTATTGGATAGACAAAAAGATAAGTTTTGAACCAAAAGGTGACAAGTGTCACCATAAGATTAAGTCTTGAGTTTGACCACTATTCATAACTTTACCATTTAATTGAAATTGACAAAAAATCACTTCATTTTGCAAGCTTCTTGGCCGACTTTCTTGCTCAAAAAAAGAAAGAAAAGCTCTCAATTTCTTTCTTCTATTTCTTGCTCAATGTTCAAATCCAACCAATAAAACTCCAAATCATTCCATAAAATCTCTTTGTTAAGTGGTCTTGAGGTGTTTTGTGGAGTTGTTTGGAAAGCTAAGGTGACTAGTTGCTCTATCTCTTGTATTGCTAAGGTGAGTTGTGAAGGACCCCTCTCCTTCCTCTAATGATGTTCAATTCATGATTGGTGGTGGTATGAGATACAATATTATGGATTATTTCTTGATTTGTGGTTGAAGTGATGAAGTTTTATTATTTTTGGGGATTTTTCTGTTTTAATATAAGCATGGTTGTGTGGCTATCTATGATGATTGGAAATGGTATATAATGATTCTAGAAGGTGGAAAAATTGGACAATTGCAATCAATTTCTGTTTGGGATGAAATTTCAGAAAATTAGGTTTTGTGAAGGAACATTCTGCCCGAATTTTTAGCTCCTAGTTAGAGGCCTAATTGGCCTTGGCTTAAAACATGAAAGTTGTACGGAATGACATTTTAGAGGTGCCTACAAAATTTCATGTCAATAAGAGTAGCGCAGAGTGAGAAAAGTCGAAATTACTATTGCTGTTCTGGTTTTACCCGAATGTAAGAATTGCGCCTGTAATTGGTTGTTTTGGCTGAAATTGCTTCCGAATTGGTTGTTGAGGTCTTCTGATGAAATTTAACCCTGTTTCTTAGCTTTTAGCTGGTTTTGGAATTTCTGGATTTGGACTTAGGTAGCCTGATTTATGATGTTTCCGCTAGAATGCGTTCTGTGAATCTGTTTTTGTGATTCTGGTGTAGTATCTTGTATTTTTGACCTTATTACACTCGAAAGTGGGTTAAGTGACCTTCTGTAATATTGTAGCCCTATCTCTTAGTTTCGAAACGGTGTATCTTGCACTTTCATCCGACAATCGTAGCGCCTTTGGTGCCATTACCGCAAAATGACGTCAAAACTGTTTTTCTGGTTTTGAGCTTAACTTTCATTTCCAGACTTTTCCCTAGCTTGAATTGTACTCGTACTACTTGGAGCTTGCTGAATGGCTATTGAATGAACTTGTTGTTGTGTGTGTACCTTTGGGACTGGCTGAGGAAATAATGAAGCCATGATGGCTGGAAAAGTTAGCAAATTCAGGGGAAGTGCTGTCCGAACTTTGAAGGGACTTGTTTGCATTGAGTTTGTGATCTAAGACTTGGATTTGAGCAAGGCAATGTTATATGATGGATGATTTCTGAGCCATGGAGGTGAGTGACCTCAAACTATTTCTGAAGTTATTTATGAACCGTTTCCTGCATTATTTACTTTTGAGCTGTTTCCAAAGTTACTTTTGTACCGTTTTCTTGCATTATTTACCTTTAAACTGTTTACAAAGTTACTTCTGAACTGTTTTATTGCATATCATGCGTGCTTGCATGTGAGTGTTCCTTATTTGCTATTGCTATATTTTCTTGACTTCATGACTTGTATTATTGATTGATAACGTGTTAAGTGCTTTGAATGATTTCCAAAACGAGCTTTCTTGGCGAGTGTGTACTTTATCGCACTTGACCTAAATAACTGTGCAATTTTCAAGGATTTAATTATTGAAATGCTAGTTGCGCATGAATGTAAGCCGTTTGGCTGAATTGGCCACTGCCCTTTGTTACCGATCGACTCGAGCCAGAAGCGGAATCGGTCGGGCGATATGGTGACCCTAGGTGAATTTGGTATACTCGAGTATTACCTTGTAGTCCGGCTACGTCCGGATGGGTGGAGTCCGGCCAATGGTCGGATGGGTGGAGTCCGGTCAACGTCCGGAAAAGGAGGTGAACGAACAAAAGAATGAACGAGAGATTCTACTTACAAAAAAATGTATTTTCAAACGATTGGAGGAATAAGGGGAAATGTCAGGGGAACGAAGGAACAAACGAATAGCTCCATGTGAGCACGTATCCTTTTAATGAATGTTACTATCGCTTTCCATTGTAAATGTTCCTTGAATTATTGATACTCCATTTTAATGTATTGTAAATGTTCATTTGATTTATGACATCATTGAAATGAACTATTGTGAAACCGATTTAATTACTGATTTTAATGGTTACTCGCTGAGCTTCTAGCTCACCCCAAAAATATTTTATTCCCCTCCACAGGGCTCGTGGCGAAGGAAGGTTTGTTGTGATTTTATTGTTGTGGAATTCCTCTTGTATAAGAATTGGGATCATGGATCAGAGTGGCGTAGTGGAAGCGTGGACGCTTCGCTTTTGATATGTAAATGTTGGAACATTTGATGTAATATTTGAGATTTCTATTGTAATCTGTTTGAGAAATGTAGTGAACGACTGAGTCCCGGCGAGAGCTGGGCAGGCGGTCCACCGAACCCTGGGGTACGCCCTAGGGGGAGGTGGGGCCGTCACAGTTGGTATCAGAGCTTAGGCTTCAGATTTCTGTAGTGTATCCTAGGCTTGAAGTTTAGGATGTCGGACTGTGGGTTTGATTTGAAATATTAGTGATTCTTGCGGGATGTCTTGACTTGATTAGTACGAGATGGAATGTCGAGGACGACATTCTTTTAAGGAGGGGAGTTTGTGACGCCCCGAAAAAAAAAATGAGTTTGAGAACCCGGAAATTTTCTAAATTTGTAGGGTTTATTTTATTTAATCGCCCGCCTTTTCTACAGTTTCTTTATTGGAAAAAAATTTCCCAGATAAAGTTTATGAGCAAAGATAGTTTTGAAATGATTTTTCTAGTATCGGTTAGTTTTTGAGAAATTAAGAGCGTATTTTGAACGTGGGACCCGCAAGTGCGGTAAATGCAATATATATTTTTGACAACTTGTTGGAATTTTGTATTAAATGATATTATTTTACAATGTGTTAAGATATTTGTATTGGATAGACAAAAAGATAAGTTTTGAACCAAAAGGTGACAAGTGTCACCATAAGATTAAGTCTTGAGTTTGACCACTATTCATAACTTTACCATTTAATTGAAATTGACAAAAAATCACTTCATTTTGCAAGCTTCTTGGCCGACTTTCTTGCTCAAAAAAAGAAAGAAAAGCTCTCAATTTCTTTCTTCTATTTCTTGCTCAATGTTCAAATCCAACCAATAAAACTCCAAATCATTCCATAAAATCTCTTTGTTAAGTGGTCTTGAGGTGTTTTGTGGAGTTGTTTGGAAAGCTAAGGTGACTAGTTGCTCTATCTCTTGTATTGCTAAGGTGAGTTGTGAAGGACCCCTCTCCTTCCTCTAATGATGTTCAATTCATGATTGGTGGTGGTATGAGATACAATATTATGGATTATTTCTTGATTTGTGGTTGAAGTGATGAAGTTTTATTATTTTTGGGGATTTTTCTGTTTTAATATAAGCATGGTTGTGTGGCTATCTATGATGATTGGAAATGGTATATAATGATTCTAGAAGGTGGAAAAATTGGACAATTGCAATCAATTTCTGTTTGGGATGAAATTTCAGAAAATTAGGTTTTGTGAAGGAACATTCTGCCCGAATTTTTAGCTCCTAGTTAGAGGCCTAATTGGCCTTGGCTTAAAACATGAAAGTTGTACGGAATGACATTTTAGAGGTGCCTACAAAATTTCATGTCAATAAGAGTAGCGCAGAGTGAGAAAAGTCGAAATTACTATTGCTGTTCTGGTTTTACCCGAATGTAAGAATTGCGCCTGTAATTGGTTGTTTTGGCTGAAATTGCTTCCGAATTGGTTGTTGAGGTCTTCTGATGAAATTTAACCCTGTTTCTTAGCTTTTAGCTGGTTTTGGAATTTCTGGATTTGGACTTAGGTAGCCTGATTTATGATGTTTCCGCTAGAATGCGTTCTGTGAATCTGTTTTTGTGATTCTGGTGTAGTATCTTGTATTTTTGACCTTATTACACTCGAAAGTGGGTTAAGTGACCTTCTGTAATATTGTAGCCCTATCTCTTAGTTTCGAAACGGTGTATCTTGCACTTTCATCCGACAATCGTAGCGCCTTTGGTGCCATTACCGCAAAATGACGTCAAAACTGTTTTTCTGGTTTTGAGCTTAACTTTCATTTCCAGACTTTTCCCTAGCTTGAATTGTACTCGTACTACTTGGAGCTTGCTGAATGGCTATTGAATGAACTTGTTGTTGTGTGTGTACCTTTGGGACTGGCTGAGGAAATAATGAAGCCATGATGGCTGGAAAAGTTAGCAAATTCAGGGGAAGTGCTGTCCGAACTTTGAAGGGACTTGTTTGCATTGAGTTTGTGATCTAAGACTTGGATTTGAGCAAGGCAATGTTATATGATGGATGATTTCTGAGCCATGGAGGTGAGTGACCTCAAACTATTTCTGAAGTTATTTATGAACCGTTTCCTGCATTATTTACTTTTGAGCTGTTTCCAAAGTTACTTTTGTACCGTTTTCTTGCATTATTTACCTTTAAACTGTTTACAAAGTTACTTCTGAACTGTTTTATTGCATATCATGCGTGCTTGCATGTGAGTGTTCCTTATTTGCTATTGCTATATTTTCTTGACTTCATGACTTGTATTATTGATTGATAACGTGTTAAGTGCTTTGAATGATTTCCAAAACGAGCTTTCTTGGCGAGTGTGTACTTTATCGCACTTGACCTAAATAACTGTGCAATTTTCAAGGATTTAATTATTGAAATGCTAGTTGCGCATGAATGTAAGCCGTTTGGCTGAATTGGCCACTGCCCTTTGTTACCGATCGACTCGAGCCAGAAGCGGAATCGGTCGGGCGATATGGTGACCCTAGGTGAATTTGGTATACTCGAGTATTACCTTGTAGTCCGGCTACGTCCGGATGGGTGGAGTCCGGCCAATGGTCGGATGGGTGGAGTCCGGTCAACGTCCGGAAAAGGAGGTGAACGAACAAAAGAATGAACGAGAGATTCTACTTACAAAAAAATGTATTTTCAAACGATTGGAGGAATAAGGGGAAATGTCAGGGGAACGAAGGAACAAACGAATAGCTCCATGTGAGCCCGTATCCTTTTAATGAATGTTACTATCGCTTTCCATTGTAAATGTTCCTTGAATTATTGATACTCCATTTTAATGTATTGTAAATGTTCATTTGATTTATGACATCATTGAAATGAACTATTGTGAAACCGATTTAATTACTGATTTTAATGGTTACTCGCTGAGCTTCTAGCTCACCCCAAAAATATTTTATTCCCCTCCACAGGGCTCGTGGCGAAGGAAGGTTTGTTGTGATTTTATTGTTGTGGAATTCCTCTTGTATAAGAATTGGGATCATGGATCAGAGTGGCGTAGTGGAAGCGTGGACGCTTCGCTTTTGATATGTAAATGTTGGAACATTTGATGTAATATTTGAGATTTCTATTGTAATCTGTTTGAGAAATGTAGTGAACGACTGAGTCCCGGCGAGAGCTGGGCAGGCGGTCCACCGAACCCTGGGGTACGCCCTAGGGGGAGGTGGGGCCGTCACAGTTGGTATCAGAGCTTAGGCTTCAGATTTCTGTAGTGTATCCTAGGCTTAAAGTTTAGGATGTCGGACTGTGGGTTTGATTTGAAATATTAGTGATTCTTGCGGGATGTCTTGACTTGATTAGTACGAGATGGAATGTCGAGGACGACATTCTTTTAAGGAGGGGAGTTTGTGACGCCCCGAAAAAAAAAATGAGTTTGAGAACCCGGAAATTTTCTAAATTTCTAGGGTTTATTTTATTTAATCGCCCGCCTTTTCTACAGTTTCTTTATTGGAAAAAAATTTCCCAGATAAAGTTTATGAGCAAAGATAGTTTTGAAATGATTTTTCTAGTATCGGTTAGTTTTTGAGAAATTAAGAGCGTATTTTGAACGTGGGACCCGCAAGTGCGGTAAATGCAATATATATTTTTGACAACTTGTTGGAATTTTGTATTAAATGATATTATTTTACAATGTGTTAAGATATTTGTATTGGATAGACAAAAAGATAAGTTTTGAACCAAAAGGTGACAAGTGTCACCATAAGATTAAGTCTTGAGTTTGACCACTATTCATAACTTTACCATTTAATTGAAATTGACAAAAAATCACTTCATTTTGCAAGCTTCTTGGCCGACTTTCTTGCTCAAAAAAAGAAAGAAAAGCTCTCAATTTCTTTCTTCTATTTCTTGCTCAATGTTCAAATCCAACCAATAAAACTCCAAATCATTCCATAAAATCTCTTTGTTAAGTGGTCTTGAGGTGTTTTGTGGAGTTGTTTGGAAAGCTAAGGTGACTAGTTGCTCTATCTCTTGTATTGCTAAGGTGAGTTGTGAAGGACCCCTCTCCTTCCTCTAATGATGTTCAATTCATGATTGGTGGTGGTATGAGATACAATATTATGGATTATTTCTTGATTTGTGGTTGAAGTGATGAAGTTTTATTATTTTTGGGGATTTTTCTGTTTTAATATAAGCATGGTTGTGTGGCTATCTATGATGATTGGAAATGGTATATAATGATTCTAGAAGGTGGAAAAATTGGACAATTGCAATCAATTTCTGTTTGGGATGAAATTTCAGAAAATTAGGTTTTGTGAAGGAACATTCTGCCCGAATTTTTAGCTCCTAGTTAGAGGCCTAATTGGCCTTGGCTTAAAACATGAAAGTTGTACGGAATGACATTTTAGAGGTGCCTACAAAATTTCATGTCAATAAGAGTAGCGCAGAGTGAGAAAAGTCGAAATTACTATTGCTGTTCTGGTTTTACCCGAATGTAAGAATTGCGCCTGTAATTGGTTGTTTTGGCTGAAATTGCTTCCGAATTGGTTGTTGAGGTCTTCTGATGAAATTTAACCCTGTTTCTTAGCTTTTAGCTGGTTTTGGAATTTCTGGATTTGGACTTAGGTAGCCTGATTTATGATGTTTCCGCTAGAATGCGTTCTGTGAATCTGTTTTTGTGATTCTGGTGTAGTATCTTGTATTTTTGACCTTATTACACTCGAAAGTGGGTTAAGTGACCTTCTGTAATATTGTAGCCCTATCTCTTAGTTTCGAAACGGTGTATCTTGCACTTTCATCCGACAATCGTAGCGCCTTTGGTGCCATTACCGCAAAATGACGTCAAAACTGTTTTTCTGGTTTTGAGCTTAACTTTCATTTCCAGACTTTTCCCTAGCTTGAATTGTACTCGTACTACTTGGAGCTTGCTGAATGGCTATTGAATGAACTTGTTGTTGTGTGTGTACCTTTGGGACTGGCTGAGGAAATAATGAAGCCATGATGGCTGGAAAAGTTAGCAAATTCAGGGGAAGTGCTGTCCGAACTTTGAAGGGACTTGTTTGCATTGAGTTTGTGATCTAAGACTTGGATTTGAGCAAGGCAATGTTATATGATGGATGATTTCTGAGCCATGGAGGTGAGTGACCTCAAACTATTTCTGAAGTTATTTATGAACCGTTTCCTGCATTATTTACTTTTGAGCTGTTTCCAAAGTTACTTTTGTACCGTTTTCTTGCATTATTTACCTTTAAACTGTTTACAAAGTTACTTCTGAACTGTTTTATTGCATATCATGCGTGCTTGCATGTGAGTGTTCCTTATTTGCTATTGCTATATTTTCTTGACTTCATGACTTGTATTATTGATTGATAACGTGTTAAGTGCTTTGAATGATTTCCAAAACGAGCTTTCTTGGCGAGTGTGTACTTTATCGCACTTGACCTAAATAACTGTGCAATTTTCAAGGATTTAATTATTGAAATGCTAGTTGCGCATGAATGTAAGCCGTTTGGCTGAATTGGCCACTGCCCTTTGTTACCGATCGACTCGAGCCAGAAGCGGAATCGGTCGGGCGATATGGTGACCCTAGGTGAATTTGGTATACTCGAGTATTACCTTGTAGTCCGGCTACGTCCGGATGGGTGGAGTCCGGCCAATGGTCGGATGGGTGGAGTCCGGTCAACGTCCGGAAAAGGAGGTGAACGAACAAAAGAATGAACGAGAGATTCTACTTACAAAAAAATGTATTTTCAAACGATTGGAGGAATAAGGGGAAATGTCAGGGGAACGAAGGAACAAACGAATAGCTCCATGTGAGCCCGTATCCTTTTAATGAATGTTACTATCGCTTTCCATTGTAAATGTTCCTTGAATTATTGATACTCCATTTTAATGTATTGTAAATGTTCATTTGATTTATGACATCATTGAAATGAACTATTGTGAAACCGATTTAATTACTGATTTTAATGGTTACTCGCTGAGCTTCTAGCTCACCCCAAAAATATTTTATTCCCCTCCACAGGGCTCGTGGCGAAGGAAGGTTTGTTGTGATTTTATTGTTGTGGAATTCCTCTTGTATAAGAATTGGGATCATGGATCAGAGTGGCGTAGTGGAAGCGTGGACGCTTCGCTTTTGATATGTAAATGTTGGAACATTTGATGTAATATTTGAGATTTCTATTGTAATCTGTTTGAGAAATGTAGTGAACGACTGAGTCCCGGCAAGAGTTGGGCAGGCGGTCCACCGAACCCTGGGGTACGCCCTAGGGGGAGGTGGGGCCGTCACAGTTGGTATCAGAGCTTAGGTTTCAGATTTCTGTAGTGTATCCTAGGCTTGAAGTTTAGGATGTCGGACTGTGGGTTTGATTTGAAATATTAGTGATTCTTGCGGGATGTCTTGACTTGATTAGTACGAGATGGAATGTCGAGGACGACATTCTTTTAAGGAGGGGAGTTTGTGACGCCCCGAAAAAAAAAATGAGTTTGAGAACCCGGAAATTTTCTAAATTTCTAGGGTTTATTTTATTTAATCGCCCGCCTTTTCTACAGTTTCTTTATTGGAAAAAAATTTCCCAGATAAAGTTTATGAGCAAAGATAGTTTTGAAATGATTTTTCTAGTATCGGTTAGTTTTTGAGAAATTAAGAGCGTATTTTGAACGTGGGACCCGCAAGTGCGGTAAATGCAATATATATTTTTGACAACTTGTTGGAATTTTGTATTAAATGATATTATTTTACAATGTGTTAAGATATTTGTATTGGATAGACAAAAAGATAAGTTTTGAACCAAAAGGTGACAAGTGTCACCATAAGATTAAGTCTTGAGTTTGACCACTATTCATAACTTTACCATTTAATTGAAATTGACAAAAAATCACTTCATTTTGCAAGCTTCTTGGCCGACTTTCTTGCTCAAAAAAAGAAAGAAAAGCTCTCAATTTCTTTCTTCTATTTCTTGCTCAATGTTCAAATCCAACCAATAAAACTCCAAATCATTCCATAAAATCTCTTTGTTAAGTGGTCTTGAGGTGTTTTGTGGAGTTGTTTGGAAAGCTAAGGTGACTAGTTGCTCTATCTCTTGTATTGCTAAGGTGAGTTGTGAAGGACCCCTCTCCTTCCTCTAATGATGTTCAATTCATGATTGGTGGTGGTATGAGATGCAATATTATGGATTATTTCTTGATTTGTGGTTGAAGTGATGAAGTTTTATTATTTTTGGGGATTTTTCTGTTTTAATATAAGCATGGTTGTGTGGCTATCTATGATGATTGGAAATGATATATAATGATTCTAGAAGGTGGAAAAAGTGGACAATTGCAATAAATTTCTGTTTGGGAAGAAATTTCAGAAAATTAGGTTTTGTGAAGGAACATTCTGCCCGAATTTTTATCTCCTAGTTAGAGGCCGAATTGGCTTTGTCTTAAAACATGAAAGTTTTAGGGAATGACATTTTAGAGGTGCCTACAAAATTTCAGGTCAATCGGAGTAGCGTAGAGTGAGAAAAGTCGAAATTAATATTGCTGTTCGGGTTTTACCCGAATGTAAGAATTGCGCCTGTAATTGTTTGTTTTGGCTGGAATTGCTTCCGAATTGGTTGTTGGGGCCTTCTGATGAAATTTATCCCTGTTTCATAGCTATCAGCTGGTTTTGGAATTTATGGATTTGGACTTGGAGAGCCAGAGTTATGATGTTTCCGCTAGAATGTGTTCTGTGAAGCAGTTTTTGGGATTCTGGTGTAGTATCTTGTATTTTTTACCTTATTACACTCGAAAGTGGGTTGAGTGACCTTCTGTAATATTGTAGCCCTATCTCTTAGTTTCGAAACGGTGTATCTTGCACCTTCATCCGATAATCGTAGCGCCTTTGGTGCCATTACCGCAAAATGACGTCAAAACTATTTTTCTGGTTTTGACCTTAACTTTCATTTCCAGACTTTTCCCTAGCTTGAATTGTACTCGTACTACTTGGAGCTTGCTGAATGGCTATTGAATGAACTTGTTGTTGTGTGTGTACCTTTGGGACTGGCTGAGGAAATAATGAAGCCATGATGGCTGGAAAAGTTAGCAAATTCAGGGGAAGTGCTGTCCGAACTTTGAAAGGACTTGTTTGCATTGAGTTTGTGATCTAAGACTTGGATTTGAACAAGGCAATGTTATATGATGGATGATTTCTGAGCCATGGAGGTGAGTGACCTCAAACTATTTCTGAAGTTATTTATGAACTGTTTCCTGCATTATTTACTTTTGAGCTGTTTCCAAAGTTACTTTTGTACCGTTTTCTTGCATTATTTACCTTTAAACTGTTTACAAAGTTACTTCTGAACTGTTTTCTTGCGTATCATGCGTGCTTGCATGTGAGTGTTCCTTATTTGCTATTGCTATATTTTTTTGACTTCATGACTTGTATTATTGATTGATAACGTGTTAAGTGCTTTGAATGATTTCCAAAACGAGCTTTCTAGGCGAGTGTGTACTTTATCGCACTTGACCTAAATAACTGTGCAATTTTCAAGGATTTAATTATTGAAATGCTAGTTGCGCATGAATGTAAGCCGTTTGGCTGAATTGGCCACTGCCCTTTGTTACCGATCGATTCGAGCCAGAAGCGGACTCGGTCGGGCGATCTGGTGACCCTAGGTGAATTTGGTATACTCGAATATTACCTTGTAGTCCGGCTACGTCCGGATGGGTGGAGTCCGGCCAATGGTCGGATGGGTGGAGTCCGGTCAACGTCCGGAAAAGGAGGTGAACGAACAAAAGAATGAACGAGAGATTCTACTTACAAAAAAATGTATTTTCAAACGATTGGAGGAATAAGGTGAAATGTCAGGGGAACGAAGGAACAAACGAATAGCTCCATGTGAGCCCGTATCCTTTTAATGAATGTTACTATCGCTTTCCATTGTAAATGTTCCTTGAATTATTGATACTCCATTTTAATGTATTGTAAATGTTCATTTGATTTATGACATCATTGAAATGAACTATTGTGAAACCGATTTAATTACTGATTTTAATGGTTACTCGCTGAGCTTCTAGCTCACCCCAAAAATATTTTATTCCCCTCCACAGGGCTCGTGGCGAAGGAAGGCTTGTTGTGATTTTATTGTTGTAGAATTCCTCTTGTATAAGAATTGGGATCATGGATCAGAGTGGCGTAGTGGAAGCGTGGACGCTTCGCTTTTGATATGTAAATGTTGGAACATTTGATGTAATATTTGAGATTTCTATTGTAATCTGTTTGAGAAATGTAGTGAACGACTGAGTCCCGGCGAGAGTTGGGCAGGCGGTCCACCGAACCCTGGGGTACGCCCTAGGGGGAGGTGGGGCCGTCACAGTTGGTATCAGAGTTTAGGCTTCAGATTTCTGTAGTGTATCCTAGGCTTGAAGTTTAGGATGTCGGACTGTGGGTTTGATTTGAAATATTAGTGATTCTTGCGGGATGTCTTGACTTGATTAGTACGAGATGGAATGTCGAGGACGACATTCTTTTAAGGAGGGGAGTTTGTGACGCCCCGAAAAAAAAAATGAGTTTGAGAACCCGGAAATTTTCTAAATTTCTAGGGTTTATTTTATTTAATCGCCCGCCTTTTCTACAGTTTCTTTATTGGAAAAAAATTTCCCAGATAAAGTTTATGAGCAAAGATAGTTTTGAAATGATTTTTCTAGTATCGGTTAGTTTTTGAGAAATTAAGAGCGTATTTTGAACGTGGGACCCGCAAGTGCGGTAAATGCAATATATATTTTTGACAACTTGTTGGAATTTTGTATTAAATGATATTATTTTACAATGTGTTAAGATATTTGTATTGGATAGACAAAAAGATAAGTTTTGAACCAAAAGGTGACAAGTGTCACCATAAGATTAAGTCTTGAGTTTGACCACTATTCATAACTTTACCATTTAATTGAAATTGACAAAAAATCACTTCATTTTGCAAGCTTCTTGGCCGACTTTCTTGCTCAAAAAAAGAAAGAAAAGCTCTCAATTTCTTTCTTCTATTTCTTGCTCAATGTTCAAATCCAACCAATAAAACTCCAAATCATTCCATAAAATCTCTTTGTTAAGTGGTCTTGAGGTGTTTTGTGGAGTTGTTTGGAAAGCTAAGGTGACTAGTTGCTCTATCTCTTGTATTGCTAAGGTGAGTTGTGAAGGACCCCTCTCCTTCCTCTAATGATGTTCAATTCATGATTGGTGGTGGTATGAGATGCAATATTATGGATTATTTCTTGATTTGTGGTTGAAGTGATGAAGTTTTATTATTTTTGGGAATTTTTCTGTTTTAATATAAGCATGGTTGTGTGGCTATCTATGATGATTGGAAATGATATATAATGATTCTAGAAGGTGGAAAAAGTGGACAATTGCAATCAATTTCTGTTTGGGAAGAAATTTCAGAAAATTAGGTTTTGTGAAGGAACATTCTGCCCGAATTTTTATCTCCTAGTTAGAGGCCGAATTGGCCTTGTCTTAAAACATGAAAGTTTTAGGGAATGACATTTTAGAGGTGCCTACAAAATTTCAGGTCAATCGGAGTAGCGTAGAGTGAGAAAAGTCGAAATTAATATTGCTGTTCGGGTTTTACCCGAATGTAAGAATTGCGCCTGTAATTGGTTGTTTTGGCTGGAATTGCTTCCGAATTGGTTGTTGGGGCCTTCTGATGAAATTTATCCCTGTTTCATAGCTATCAGCTGGTTTTGGAATTTATGGATTTGGACTTGGAGAGCCAGAGTTATGATGTTTCCGCTAGAATGTGTTCTGTGAAGCAGTTTTTGGGATTCTGGTGTAGTATCTTGTATTTTTTACCTTATTACACTCGAAAGTGGGTTGAGTGACCTTCTGTAATATTGTAGCCCTATCTCTTAGTTTCGAAACGGTGTATCTTGCACCTTCATCCGATAATCGTAGCGCCTTTGGTGCCATTACCGCAAAATGACGTCAAAACTATTTTTCTGGTTTTGACCTTAACTTTCATTTCCAGACTTTTCCCTAGCTTGAATTGTACTCGTACTACTTGGAGCTTGCTGAATGGCTATTGAATGAACTTGTTGTTGTGTGTGTACCTTTGGGACTGGCTGAGGAAATAATGAAGCCATGATGGCTGGAAAAGTTAGCAAATTCAGGGGAAGTGCTGTCCGAACTTTGAAGGGACTTGTTTGCATTGAGTTTGTGATCTAAGACTTGGATTTGAACAAGGCAATGTTATATGATGGATGATTTCTGAGCCATGGAGGTGAGTGACCTCAAACTATTTCTGAAGTTATTTATGAACCGTTTCCTGCATTATTTACTTTTTAGCTGTTTCCAAAGTTACTTTTGTACCGTTTTCTTGCATTATTTACCTTTAAACTGTTTACAAAGTTACTTCTGAACTGTTTTCTTACGTATCATGCGTGCTTGCATGTGAGTGTTCCTTATTTGCTATTGCTATATTTTTTTGACTTCATGACTTGTATTATTGATTGATAACGTGTTAAGTGCTTTGAATGATTTTCAAAACGAGCTTTCTAGGCGAGTGTGTATTTTATCGCACTTGACCTAAATAACTGTGCAATTTTCAAGGATTTAATTATTGAAATGCTAGTTGCGCATGAATTATTATTGAAATAATATCGCACTCACCTCCATGGCTCAGAAACCATCCATCATATATCATTGCCTTGCTCAAATCCAAGTCTTAGATCACAAACTCAATGCAAACAAGTCCTTTAAAACTTCGAACAGCACTTCCCCTAAATTTGCTTACTTTTCCAGCCATCATGGCTTCATTATTTCCTCAGCCAGTCCCAAAGGTACACACACAACAACAAGTTCATCCAATAGCCATTCAGCAAGCTCCAAGTAGTACAAAGACAAGTCAAGCTAGGAAAAAGTCCGGAAATGAAAGTTAAGCTCAAAACCAGAAAAATAGCTTTTGACATCCTTTTGCGGTAATGGCACCAAAGGCACTACGATTGTCTGATGAAGGTGAAAGATACACCGTTTCGAAACTAAGAGATAGGGCTACAATATTGCAGAAGGTCACTCAACCCAGTTTCGAGTGTAACCAGGTCAAAAACACAAGAAACTACACCAGAATCACAAAAACAGATTCACAGAACGTATTCTACCGGAAACATCATAACTCAGGCTCTCCAAGTCCAAATCTAGAAATTCCAAAACCAACTGATAGCTAAGAAACAGGTTTAAATTTCATCAGAAGGCCTCAACAACTAATTCGGAAGCAATCCTGACCAAAACAATCAATTACAGGCGCAATTCTTACATTCGAGTAAAACCAGAACAGCAATAGTAATTTCGACTTTTCTCACTCTACGCTACTCCGATTGACCTGAAATTTTGTAGGCACCTCTAAAATATCATTCCCTACAACTTTAATGTTTTAATCCAAGGCCAATTCGGCCTCTAACTAGGAGCTAAAAATTCGGGCAGAATGTTCCTTCACAAAACCTAATTTTCTGAAATTTCTTCCAAAACAGAAATTGATTGCAATTGTCCACTTTTTCCACCTTCTAGAATCATTATATACCATTTCCAATCATCATAGATAGCCACACAACCATGCTTATATTAAAACAGAAAAATCCCCAAAAATAATAAAACTTCATCACTTCAACCACAAATCAAGAAATAATCCATAATATTGCATCTCATACCACCACCAATCATGAATTGAACATCATTAGAGGAAGGAGAGGGGTCCTTCACAACTCACCTTAGCAATACAAGAGATAGAGCAACTAGTCACCTTAGCTTTCCAAACAACTCCACAAAACACCTCAAGACCACTTAGCAAAGAGATTTTATGGAATGATTTGGAGTTTTATTGGTTGGATTTGAAGATTGAGCAAGAAATAGAAGGAAGAAATTGAGAGCTTTTCTTTCTTTTCCTTTGAGAGAGAGTTGGCTATGAAACTTTAGAAATAAGGATGATTTTTGGCAATTTTTTGATTTATTTGGTAAAGTAGTGAATAGTGTAGTCAAAGTCCAAGACTTAATCTTATGGTGACACTTGTCACCTTTAGGTTTAAAACTTATCTTTTTGTCTCTCCAATACAAATATCTTAACACTTTGTAAAATAATATCACTTAATACAAAATTCCAACAAGTTGTCAAAAATATAATGCATTTACCGCACTAGCGGGTCCCACGTCCAAAATACGCTCTTAATTTCTCAAAAACTAACCGATACTAGAAAAATCATTTTAAAACTGTCTTTGCTTATAAACTTTATGTGGGGAATTTTTCTAATAAAGAAAATGTAGAAAAGGCGGGCGATGAAATAAAATAAACCCTAGAAATTTAGAAAATTTCCGGGTTCTCAAATTCATTTTTTTTTCGGGGCGTCACATTGTATCTTTTAGTTCGGCTCAATTGGGTTCTGAATGTTTATCTTCTCAAAAATTTTTTAAGCGTTTTGTTAGGGTTTACGTTTGTTCCAGATCCGTAGTCCCCGCGAGAGTTGGGTAGCCAGTCCGCCGACCCCTTTGGTTCGCCTTAGGGTGAGGTGGGGCAGTCACAAAGATACCTTCAAACCTCAAGAAAATTGGTAACTTAGTGCTTCCTCTTCCAAAACAACTCCATCAAAAGCTTTAAACCTCCTTAGTAAGCGCTTGGATGGAATAGATTGCAAAACTACCGGTGAAATTTCAAGATTGAGCAAGAAATTGAAGAACATTCTCTCTTATTTTGCTCCTCAAAGTGCCAGCCAAGAAGGTGAAGAAAATGAGAGAAATATCAGCCAAGAAACAAGATAAGGATGAAGGAAAATAGCTAGTCAAAGTTGGCTGCTGGAGGTGACACGTCACAATCCGGCCGGATTTAGGGCAGTGGCGAAATCCATTTTTTTTCAAAGCCCACCAACAATTCGGCCAAAAACTAGCTAGATTTGCGACCGGATTTGATACTAACTTTTCCATCAAAAAATTCCTTTTCTTCTTCTTTCGGGGCTTCACATTTCCAACCACCAAAAGAGAAGTTTTATCGGTTTAGATTTTTGCTTCCAACTCAAACAAGCAAGATCAAGGTGGACATGGAAGGTTTCTCCGCTCTTGTTTTTCTCTCCAAGAATTTCTGCCAACATGAAGGAAAATGAAGAAAAATGAGCCAAGAAGAAAGATAAGAAGGAAGGAAAATCATTTGGTCAAGGTTCCATGGATTGCCAACAAGTGTCAACTCAAGATGGCTTCTTATTTTTTTTCTTTTCTCCCTTTTCTTTAGTCCAAAATTTCGGCTACTTTAGGAGATATTTTAGGGCTGATTTTGCTCAATTAATAACAAGGAGATTAAGATAATAAAATAGTGTTCAAGTGGTGCACTCAATCAGTAGTAAACAGTGCATGTCGGTTCAAGCCGTTTTTTCTTAACTCGCGCGTACTTGTGTTTTAATTTATGGTTCACTCACTTATTACTATTACTTCTAATCACACACTTTTTCTTATCTAAAACTCACTCTTAACCATGAAATTTAGTACACACACCACACCAAGTGATCACATGGCCAAAATGCACCAAAAACACATAAAAAACCCTAGTATATACAAAAACCGCCTAACTTATGCCCTTCCTTGAGAAAAATCATAACTTGAGTTATAAATATAAAAAATTCATATAGCTTGGCCTGTTAAAAACTAGACTTCAAATACTAATAATCTTTACGGGACACCTCAAAGAGATTCTGTTCATACGTTGGTCCAAATTGAGCCATAAGCTACTACAACATTCCTATTGTTACTTGTATATGGCAGAATTTTTAGTCAAATTTGCCAATTTTCTGGATTTTATAGAGATTGAATCAAATTCTAAATATTACACTATAGGAAGATCTATTTGTCTAGTTTCAAACGCAACGAACGGAACTCAATTCTGACTTTTCTATACGATGTTATAGCCAATTTTCCAAAGTTGCGCAGAGCCTCCTATGAAAATTTCTAGATTTTCTAACAACTTGAGATTATGAAACTTTTCTTAACAAAATTCACTCCCTTGACTCAAATTCAACCATTAAAGCAACCAAGAATCAAAGATAAGTGAGTTCACATAAGGGTTATAAAAACAAGTAAAATTTCAGAGTCTCACACTCTCTCCCCCTAAAACAAATTTCGTCCTCGAAATTTTCTTACCACCAGGATCTATTCAAATCTTAGTTAAATGGTGAAATACAGGAATCGTACCTTCTACGTCCTCAAATGAGTCAGGAACCCGATGTTGCTCTAGGGAATACACCCGAGTCGGTACTTTCGATCTAGTCCCTTCCCCTTTCAACTGTCCAAGGCTAGTCTTGGTTGGTTGCTGGGTCCCTTTCCCTTCTCGCAATCGAACTGGGGAATTAGCAATCCGATGATTGGCGCTCCCATAGCGCAGGCATTTTTCCCCTTTCTTCCAACAATTATCCTCCATGTGATTTGGCCCCTCGCAAAATTCGTAGTGACCGCGGGATGTAGAAAACGAGTCTCCCCATGAGGCATCACTCTGTTCTCGCCCAACCTAACCATCTCTAGTCTGGGCTCCCTTTGACTCCCTGGAAAGTCTTACTCCTCCAGTTCCCCTTCCAGACTTAGGAGGGGTACTTTCATCCTTTTGTCCCGAACTACTTCTAGGGCATCCCCATTTCTTCGCTTGGAAGGTTCTAACTTGAAATCTCGCATTTTCAACTCGTAGGGCTTTCTCTACAGCATCACTAAATGTATTGATCTGGGCTACGGCTAAATCCTTTTGAATCTCAACGTTCAACCCCTGAATAAATCGCCGTATCCTCCTCTGCTCAGTCACAATTAGTTCGGGAGCGAACTTAGACAATCTAGTAAAGTGGCTCTCGTATTCTGCCACAGTTTGAGCTCCTTGACGAAGCCTAATGAACTCATCCTCCTTTTGCTATTGAACTAGAGGTGGAAAATACTTGGCATTGAACTCTCTCATGAAATTGACCCAAATTCTTGGTGTTTGCTCTCTCTCCCACTTCATTCGGATCACATTCCACCAAGAACGGACTGCTTCCTCCAACTGGAAGATAGCAAATGTTACCTGTCTCTTTTCAGTATAATGCATAGCAGCGAAAATGTCAATCATCTTCTCCAACCACTTCTCGGCCACATTTGGGTCTGGTCCTCCGATAAATTGTGGTGGAGAAAACTTTTGAAATCGTTCGAGGGCCCTATCCTCACCCTCTACATGATTTCCAAGGTTTCTAGGTTGAGAAATAGGGTTTTGACCCTGACGCTCCACTACATGGACCAACAGATCGGTCATATGCTGAATAGCGGCAGCTATTTGAACATTAGGGTCAATTCCCGGTCCAGGATTCTGTTCAGGTACCGGTTTACGGTTACCCTCTTCATTCACGGGTTGCCTAGATCTGTGCCCATGGCCTCGTCCACTACGAGTACCCTCCATTTGATTTAACCAATCTAAGATCGAAGCGCGAAGATAATATGAAAGAGAGATAAATGCATGGACAAGTTACAACAATACACACAAGTAAAAAATCAAACAGTTAACACAACTTTAGCATATATATCACATAGTAACAGTCAGATACAAACAAAAGTAATCCCATGAAAGTAGAGAGTAATTCAAAAGTATAATATACATATTAGGCCAGAAGTACAAAAGCATCTGAGCTTTCCTAACTGCCTCTCACATGGAATCAACATGGCTTACAAGAGGTCTAACCTAGTTCCCAATCGAGTTAACGAACTCTCCCTCATGGGTAGAACTAGGTGTGTTTCCCTCTCTAGGAGCTCCATCCGTAACCAACAAGAATAACACAGTTTATATCGTAGACAGGGTTAATCATACTCAATGATACCTGAACACATCACACGAAGTTTCGTAGAATCAAATTTCTAGTTCACCCTAGTTATTTCTAACCTAGGCTCTCATCTATTTAGTATTCGGGCACAAGAATCCAAAATAAGATAATTCACAACTCGAGCTAGCTAGGCTCAAGAGGAAATCAACCACTTTTGAGATTCCTACCCAACATACATATCTAATATCTCAAACAATGGACATTTATTCCACACTTAACAAGCCAATCCCCACAATCCGAGAACCCTCTCTCAGCACAAGCTCAATAAGAGCTCTGATACCACCTGTAACGGCTCTGCCTTCCCCTAAGGCGAACCAAAGGGTCAGTAGACCACCTGCCCAACTCTCGCCAGGACTATGGATCCGAAACATACGTAAACCTTACATGACATGCAAAAGAACTTCGAGAATATGAACTATCGAAAACGACAATACGCTAAACGAAATGAGTAAACGCTCCAATTAAAAGTGCAAAGGATTGCGGCCATATCAAAATCCGGTCAAATTTTTTTTCATCCTTGTTCAAGTTTTGCACTCGCTTGATTTTCCCAACGGATACGAGAAAGTTTACCAGAACCATAAAAACGTACTATTTCAACCGCATAAACTAAAGAGACATGTTTAAACATTTATATACATATATTGAAAACTTCAACATATCAACTAGCAATACAAGATCGGATATCCCTAATGTATCCAGCACAAATTAGGGTTTACTAATACAGAGGCGCTTAATAAAAAACATAACTATAACTCGCTCTACTCCCTTCTTCAAAATCACGGATCAAAATGTTGTTCCCTCTAAGGAAAACAAAAGGTAACGGGAAGGGGGTGAGCTTATGCTCAATGAGGTACCAAAAGTATTAGCAGTCAAGAATCAAGGAACTTCACTTTCAATCAGTCACATATGCACACCAAATAAGGAAATGAACAAACACCTCAAATAGAAAGGATACCGGTTGCTCTAAGGATCCAAAATTTCCATTGCAATACTTGATTCCAACTTGTTGATGCTCCGTCAATGTTTGAAGAAACAAACATGACCATAGATGTGAGGGCCCAAAAATTTAATTTTCGATTTTATTGTGGTTGGAAGTTGAAGCTTGACAAAATTGACCAAGAGACAAAAGCAAAACTTGGATTTAACTTGGCCCTTTGACTAAGTTATACTAACCAAGACAAGACCAAAAACAACAAGAGACAAAGAGGAGAAGAGCCGGGTGAGAGCAAGAAAAAAAAAGGGGACCAAAAGAAAAGAAAGGAAAAGAAGACTTTGACTCTACTCTAAAATAGATCAAGCCCTCCTAGTTAAGCAAAGTAAACAACATAAAAGAAAGAGAGGTGAGGGGAAGTCGGGCAAGCTGGACAAGAAAAAGGGGAAAGAGAGAGAGCCATGAGAGAGCGAGAGAAAATAGAGAGGAAAAGGAGAAAAGCAAGAGGAAATCTGGGAATTCAATCAACCATTTATCCCTCCAATTATGTGTGAAAGCAAGGAGAAGGAACGATTGACTGCTGGCTGTCTTCATCATCTCTGTCCAGCTTTGTTTATTGAAGATTGAAAGGTAACCTGACTTCCTAGCTCTCAATTTTTATGGTATAGCTTGTAGTAGTAACTAGAAGTTGGAGTTACTAAGCTAGGAACTGATTTCATAACTGGAAATTCGTGGGTTGAAATTTATTGAATGAATTTGGCAGTTTTGATTTCTGTTCCAGATTTCTTGTCTAAAATTGGCTTGAATATTCGGGTATGATGGAGGCTGAATTAGCCTTAGAACAAAACATGGAAGTTGTATAGAATTGAGTGTAAATTATGCGTGCAGATGTTCAGCTCAATCGGAAAAGGGTACCTTGTGAAATGACTATTTTACCCCTGCAACCCTGTTTTTGTCAGACATGATAATCTGCCTCCGTAATTGCTTTGTTTGGCTAGGAAGATGAATGAATTAGTTTTTGATGCCTTCTTAACAATTGTATCCTTGTATATTAGATTTCAATACCTAAATCGGAGTTGTGTGTGCTGAGATATGATTGAATGAATCAGAACTGCTAATTGAATTTCACAGTGAGCTTCGAACTGGAAAATCTGGGGGCGGTTTGGGTAAATTTGGCTAGTTCAAGGTGGGACCTGAGTTGAGATGTCTTCATAAGAATTGTAGAGCTATGTCTTAGCTTCGAAACGGTACATTGTTTGTTTCAATCTGATAAGTGTAGCTCGAGTTGTGGTTAAATTGCTAAAAGGTGACAGTGATATGTGATATTGAACTTTGTGTTTTAGGAATTGGATTTGGACAAAAATCAGGTGACTGTGATATGTGATATTGATATATAAAATTTTGGAACATTTGATGTATATTAGAGATTTATTTTGTAATTCATTTGAGAACTGTAGTGAACGACTGAATCCCGGCGAGAGTTGGACAGGCGGTCCGCCAAACCCTTTGATTCGCCTTAGGGGGAGGTGGGGCTGTCACAGTAGACCCCACTTGACATCAAATTCCGTCCACCGAACATACCTCCTTACCGGGCCTGAACACCACACTTAGAACAAAGGTGGTAATACTTGAGTATACCGGAAATCCAAAGTCTCTAATACCTAAAGATTTCCCAGAAACAGACTACCGTGGCTCGTTATCTAATCGACCAGGCCCTTGCCGGCTCGACTCGAGTAACTAGCTATAGGATTTGAGTTCAGAGGTCACAAAAGGGTCGTTGGATACAAGTCTCCAAACGACGTCAGAATAGACACAGATAACAGATTCAAATTCACATAGTAAACAATCATACAGACAAGAGAACGAGTATGATAAAGTACACTCTCGTCTCATTCAGAATAAACAGAGTTCATAGTCATTCAAGTCACAAATTTCAAGTACAATTAAACCAGTTAAGCAACAATTCGGGGAAGTGGGACACTCACCAGCTCAAGCAAAGATAACTTCAAAAGTTTTCTCCCAAAGGATGGCTTTGATCACCGTCACGTCCTGTGAGGATCCAAAAATTTTCTTATTTTTGTCAAGTATTACTGGTTTATTTAAATAGTTATTCACTCTTTTTCTCCGAATTATTTAATTCGACTACTTAAAATCCATTTATATGGAAAAGCGCATTTCTTACGTTTTTAAAACGTTTTGTTAGAAAATTTACTTTTCGAAAACTCGTTTAGTCGGAACAACGAGTGCACGTTTTTTGAGACTATATTTGAATTGAGAGTGTATTAATTTTGGAGAAGTAAGAATCATCAATAGTAGATTAAGAAAAATTAATTGGAGATTTGAGGAATTAAAACTCGACTTATGTGAGGACTCGCAAAATTTCCTATACCCTTATTACTAGCTTATTTCAATATTTAATTGCCCGTTTGCCTCGAATATTTTATTTCAACCTCTTTATACTCAATTACATGGAACTATGACTTAGTTATATTTTTAAAGTGACTCGTTTCAAATTTAATTTTTTGAAGCTCATTAATTGAAAATAGTGAATACGCGATTGGAGTCAATAATCGATTCGAGGATACAATAAGCTTGGAAAATTAGAGACTTGCAGGATGGACTTAAGATAGGTATTTTATGTTAAAATACTCAAGTGATAGTTACTAGTACTATCGTTCTAAGAATTTTTTGGAAATTTCGCTTTATCGCGCTTAATTTGGAGATACGCATTTTTACACGCGCAATTTAATTGAGGGATTTAAACCCTTATTTTGGAACAATTAAGAGTAAATAATATTAATATGAATATGAGTGCATTAAAGGTTTAATGCACTAGTAAAATAAACTCGAGAGGAATTGGGCACAAAACACGCGCGTATACGCACGAAGAAGAGTTGACTTTTGCACCAACTTCGGCCACACATTAAAGGTTCTTAAGAAAGCTTTATTTGATCAATACACTCTCTCTCTCCTAGTCTCTCTTGGCTGGCCATCAAGCAGCAAAAATAACCCATTTGCTCTTCAACTTCCTACTCCAAATTCTTGCACCAAATCTCAACCAAATCAAACCAAAATTGAACTACACTTAGCCTAATACTTGGAGATTGTATCTAGCTAAAAAGGGGGGGGAGCTTTTCACGGTTTATTTTGAAGCAAGGAGGGCCAAAATTTCTGCTCTTGTGCACCAAGTGGAATAGGTAACGATCAACTCTCAAATTCTTATTTTATGGAAGTAGTAATGCACATCTAAGCTATTGTATGCATGTGGGTAGTCTTGTTTATGGTAGATTCTTGTTGTGTGGGTTCTACAACTCCCACTTTTGATGGAAAGACTGATTTGATGATTGATGATGAAATTAATGGTGGTTTAGTGCTTAAATTAGTGGATTAATGTTGTATTGTTGCTAGAAAATCAAAGGAGGTGCTTGGAGCAAAATTGACCGTTTTACCCCTGCCTTGTTCGACCACTTTTGTGCAAAATTTTGAGATTCTAATGGCTTTTTTATGTTGTTTACATGTTATATTAGTTGTGTAAAATGTTTCATTGAAAAATAAATTGATTTGGTCACCCAAATGTTGGATTTACGAAAGCTTAGAAATCTGGAAATTTATCCCGTATTCACCCTGGCAGTGTATTTGTTTCGGCTATATCTTTTTAGTCTGATGTCAGAATTGAGTGCCGTTTGTGGCACTAGAAACTAGACATTCCCAGATTTCTATTGGTGTAAAATTCACATTCTGGTTCCACTTCAGCAAGCCAAACCATTGGTTTGAAATCCACTATCCTGTTTCGTTGCTTCCTGGAAGGCAGCACATGAGTTGCAACATGATGCTCATGAATGAGTTCGTTATGGACAGATTTTGAAAATGGTTTCTTTTGATAAAATATAGCCTTATGAGTCTATTTTCTAATGCCACTAACCACGCTCAATTCTAAGTTGAATTGAGTGATTTATGATTGAAATTCAAAACTAACTTTGTGAACAAAAACAGTGTTTTGGACAGATTTGAAACTAACTATGGTTTGGGACTTGTTATCCAAAGTTTCTGTGAGAACCCGTAAAATTTCTTATTTTCTAGGCTTTATTTTATTTATTTGCACGCTTCTTATGCATTTTCTTTATTAAGAAAATTTTCTAGATAATTTTTATGAACAAATAGGGTTTTTAAATTATTTTTCTAGTATAATTTAGTTCATGAGACTTTTGGAGCATATACCGGGCGTGGGACCCGCTAGTGCCGAAAGTTCGGTAAAATTCGGTCAATTAGGTTAAGTTTTGTGTACTGGGATTAATTTGCTAGATGTTAAGAGATAATTAGAGGTTGCTTAGATGGTTAATGATGGAGAGACAAAAGGATAAGTGTTAAACTTATAAGGTGCCACATGTCGCGATCCGATTCGTAGTTGGACTTTGACCAAACCTTCTTACCTTTACTAAAACCAAATTTTGATCAATTTTTCTCCATTTTTCATCCCTCATGGCCCGCTGTTCTAAGGAGGAAAACAAGGGAAGGTTCTTCAATTTCTAGCTTCCAAATTTGCTCAAATCTTGAGTTTCAACCAACCAAACTTGAATCTACTCCATACAAGTGTTCACTAAGGAGGTTTAAAGCTATTTGTGGAGTTGTTTTGGAAGAAAGAAACCTAAGCTATTATCTTTCTTGAGTTGTAAAGGTGAGTTGTCTAGATATCTTCCCTTTCATGATAATAATGATCAATTAAGGGTTTTTAGTGGTGAAGCATGTCATTTTGTGGGTTATTTCATAAGTTATGGTTGAGTTGTCTATTTTTTTCTATTAATTGAGGATTTTTCTGTTTTATATAGTATTTTATGGTTTACTCATGGTATGATAGCCTATTATAGTGTAAAATGAAGTTGATATATGTTGGATGTGATAGATTGTACAAAAATTCTGGTTTGGGGCAAAAATTCCAGATTAGGGTTTCACTAACCCCTGTTCTACCCATTTCTGTTCGACCAGGTTAGAGGCCGAATTGGCCTTAGCACAAAACATGAAAGTTGTATAGAATGATGTTTTCTAGTTGCCTATAAATTTTCAGTCCAATCCGAGCTTGGTAACCTGAGATAAGACGGAAATACCCAGACTGGTCTAGGTACGAGTTCAGCGAACAGGGTTGACATTTCACCCAAACGGACCGTGACTTTTCACCATGATACTTACCGAATTAGATTTTGGCCAAAACATGAAAGTTGTATCCAATATTATAAAATAGTTGCCTACAAAATTTCAGCTTGATCAGACTACTGTAGCATGTGAAATAACCAAAATACCCTTGACTGTCCATGAAACCTGTTTCGCGCCCAGAATTCTGTTTTCGTGTAGTTTTCCATTTTTGATCATGAAAATGCATGATTTGGCCTTGGAGGTCTTCATAATAAATGTAGGGTTGTGTTTTAGCTTCGAAACACCATAAGATACACTTCAATCGGACTTCGGTAGCCTGAGTTATTGCTGTTTAACAAATGTGCGGTTAGCCAACCTGTTTGTGAGATTCTGGTTTTGTATATTTCAATTTTGACCTAGATACATTGCAAACTGGACTGAGTGGCCTTCTTCAACCTTGTAGCCCCCTGTCTTAGCTTCGAAATGGTATAAGTTTCACCTCAATCCAATAAGTGTAGCCTCGGATGTACCCATTCCGCAAAAACCCGTTAAAACTGTCTTTTGTAAACTTCATTTCCGCACTTGTTGTTAGCTTAAATTTTGTCCTTATATTGTCTTGAGCATATTGAGTGGCTGTTTATGTTATGTGTAATGTTGGGATTGATTGAGGAAAACAATGAAGCCATAAATGGCTGGAAATAGAAAAATACAAAGGGCGTGCTGCCCAAATTTTCGCTCGAGGGCTAAATTTCTATTTGAACCTGTATATTTCCGCTTGGCAAATAAAGTGATCATTTTACCATTCTAAAACCTAATACCTCTTTGGTTTGAAACTCCAAATGTTTACTTACTGTTTACCAAAATATAGAGGTTGACCTCGGGTTCTCTCGGCCACAAGTGAATAACTTTTAAGTGAAGTTTTAAGGGTGAAAGTGAGGTAGTTTTGCCACCGTTTCATGATTTTCATCAAGGTATATAGTCTATTGATTTTGAGCCACATAAACGATTCCGGAAACTGTGACAGCCCCACCTTCCCCTAAGGCGAACCAAAGAGGTTAGCGGACTGCCTACCCAACTCTCGCCAGGACTAACGGGTCAGTTTACGTCGATCTAATACGTTCCGGAACATACCCACGCTCGCAAACAAGTCAAAATCACAAAATAAAAATAAAAATGACAACGCGCCGATGATGAACAATGCCGGACACGTCAGAATCCGAAGTTCAACCATACATCAATCCAACATATACATACATTGAAATTTAACATTTACAACCAAATGGCATGCCACAAAAACCATTCATCATAAATAGACATGTTCGGTTTGCCAATCAAAAGAAAATGAACCCAATACACCTTAGGGTTTCATTCAAAGAGCTATTCAAAAGATACATTTACATGAACTCAACTTGACAACCAATAACACAATCTTTTCCAAAAGTGGTCATTTTCCTGTAAGGAAAACAAATGGAACGGAATGAGCTCAAGCCCAGTGAGTCACTACCACATAAGCAACAAAGAGCATTTAGCATAACCTTTCATTTCAAGTACACAAATAATGAATATAACAAGTTGGTAAAAGGATACGGACGGCTCTCAAGAGCCCATTTCCACGCTTGCATTCTTGATCCAACCTCATTGACCCTCCGTCAATGCTTACGAGTAACCAACCGTAGACCTCACTTAACTTCCGTTCCTTCCACCCGACATACCCCAACCGGGCCCGCACTCCAAACAGTAGCTTTTAGTGATACTCGAGTACACCGGAACCAAGGGTCTCATTACCACAAGATTTCCATTTCAGTCCCCGTGGCTAGTCAATTTTCACGACAAAGCCCACACTGGCTCGATTCAATCGACTACCAACGGGGTCGAGCTCAGTAACACAGTAGGGCCGTTGGATACTCGTCCAACCGACACCCAAACAGTTTCCCATGAATGGAATTCAATATCTCATATAGCAAGTGCAACGGTAAACAGTGAAACAGTCATTAATAGGATAAAAGGGATGAGGGCGGTCAAGTACACCCTCACCTTAAGCATTTCCAATAGCCAAACAAGCCTTCAAGGCATCACAATCACATATTAGCAAAGCCACATTATAAACATTCAAGAGAGTAGTACACTCACCAATCAAGTAGGTGGTGTTTCATGCACCGCCCTGTTATTCTTGGTTTTGATGATCACAAAGTAATTTGATATGTTTAATACAGACCAAGAAAGTGAACACTTTGATCAGGCCTGATGGAACATAGAAAGCATATGTTCGATTAACTCCAGACTACGATGCTTTGGATGTGGCAAACAAGATTGGAATAATATAAACGAATTTAGTCAGTGTTTTGTTCCGATCAAAGATACTGTCTTTTAAGTATGTCAATTTTGTTATTCTTGGTACTTTGAAATGTTTATCTAACTTTCTTCAAATATAAGTGTTTTTGCCTATCAAAGAATCAGGTACGAATATGTTATGAAATGCAAAACAACCAAAAGAAGATGCAAAAATAGGACACTCATGTCGGACGACCGAAAGGAATCTGTCGGACGTCCGAAAGGATAAAGAACATCAAGAAGGAAGCTCTGTCGGACGCTCATATGGAAGCATCGGACGTCCGGAAGGATCGGACGCACACCTCGGACGCATATCAACCGCATCGGACGTCCGAAAAATTCCTAGATGACTTGCCAACTCTCTGCCTACGATCGAACGCTGTGCTGTCGGACGATAAAAACTCATCGGACGTCCGAACTTCAACTGGCTGTTTTCGGACGATTGGTTCGGACGATGATTTGGTCGTCGGAAGTCCGAAAGCCCCAACGGCTAGCTGACTCTTCATCTGCCTTCTATCCGTTGGAAGCATTAATGAAGTCCATTTCTGATCCCCTTTAAAAACAAACTGTTCTGAACCAAGTAGGGACTTTTGCACACTTTGTTTACAAGATCTCAAAAGTTATTTTAGTTAGAAAATAGTCTCCAAAACTAGATTTGTTCTCTAAGTGGTGTGAATTTCTTTTGAGCTTTTCCCTTGTGGTTGAAAGTTTCATTAGTGTAACTTTGTTGAGGGTTATCTGAATGATTGTAAAACTTCTTAGCTTGACTAAGTGTGGCTTATGGCAAGGAGGAAGTGCTCCCTCCATTGTACATCTAGTTGATCATCTTTCATCAAAGAGAAGTTGCTCAACCTTGTGATTGGTCTTCATGTTTGAGGAAAGCTTGGTAGACAATTGGTTTGATACTCTATCTTACTTTTTGTTTAATAAAATTCTCATTGCTTATCTATACTTGTTTGTCTGATCAATATTGCTCTCGTCTTCTAATCTACTTGGTTGATCATTACTAGAAAAGAAGGTAAATTTTTATTAAAGAAAAAGTGTATAAATTTGATTAAGATTTTAATCAACCTAATTCACCCCCTCTTAGGTTGTCTTTGGGCCTTACAATTGGTATCAGAGCTTGGTCTCCTTGAGATTAAGCTCTAACGGCTTGGAGTAAAGATGACAACCAGTCATGCTATGTTTGTTGAGAGGCAATCTGTTACTAGGCCTCCCATGTTTAGTGGCTCTAATTATGTTAGCTGGAAAGAAAGGATGATTATCTTTTTGCAATCTATTGATATTGAACTATGGTTTATTGTTAGTGAATGACCGCATGAAGCTAACTTTCTTGATGCAGATACAGGTTTGCTTCGCCCAAAAACGAGAGCTGAAATGAATGCTCAAGATAGGACTAATCTCACATTGAATGCCAAGGCCATGAACGTTCTTTATAGTGCCTTAGATTCAAATGAATCAATTAGAGTAAAAGGCTGTAAATCGGCCAAAGAAATATGGGATAAGCTAACAGAAATCCATGAGGGTGGTGACAACGTGAGAGAACAGAAAAAAGCTATCTTGGTCACAAAGTATGAATCATTTAAAATTGAACCTCTTAAGGATATTGACAAAATGTATTGCAGGTTCAATGACTTGATAAAAGATCTCGAGGTGTTAGGCAAAGAGTACGCCTTGGGAGAGAAGAACAGGAAAATTCTTAATGCATTGGGCAAAGAATGAAAAAATAAAGTGACTGCAATAGAGGAGGCTAAGGATTTAAATTCTGTGCCTATTGAATCTCTCATTAACTCACTAACCTCTTATGAATTGAAATTGAAATCCAAAGTGCAGGAGGAAGAGGATGCTAGAGTAAAGAGAAATATTGCTCTAAAGACTACTCAAGGTGAAGATGATCCAGCTCACTTGGATGATGAAGACTCGGATGGTGATGATAATGATCTTGCTCTCATCACAAGGGGCTTCAAGAGAATCTTGAATAAAAGGAAGTTTAGAAAGGGAGGACCTAGCAATCAATTTCAAAATTATTCATTAAATGAGAGGAACAAAGGAAAACAAGAATTCAACAAGAAGCAAGTGGACAAATGCTATGAATGTGGACAGGCTGGACACTATGCAAACGAATGCCCCATGAAGAAGATGAAAGATGGGAAAGCTGATCGAAAGCCAACATTCAACAACTTCCAGATTACTTGGAATGAATACAACTCCGAAGGGGAAGTTGAAGAAGAGGATGAATCAGCTCAAATGGCCTTCATGGCTATTGGAAATAATGAGGTAACTTCCACACACTCTCAATCTGAAAGTGATGATGATGAAGATGATGATCTTGAATCCTTTGTTGAAAAACTGCATAATGCCTTGAAGGAATCTTATGATAAAAACAAGCAGTTAAAACAGAAAATGGCTTTTCTCATTCAAGAAAATACAAGTCTTTTTCAACAAAATAAACAACTAAAGACTGACAATGAAAGTCTTGTAAGAGCCGGATGTGATGTTCAAAATGAGCTTGATAGAAAGACAAATATTTGTGAAATGCTGAAGGAAAGACATGGTGATTTGAAAAAAAGAATGGACAACTTGGATGAGACTTTGAAAGCAAGAAAGCAGGAGTTTATCAAAAGGAACATGTCATCTACCCATCCTATTACTTTTCAAAGAACATTTGCACACAACAAAAATGCACATGGTTTCACAACATATAGAAGAGGTGGATTGAGATATGTCAAACCAGTACATGTTAAGGACTCTTCCATTATGTGTGGTTTTTGTTGTCAAAGAGGGCATTTGAAAGGTGATTGCTATGTGAAAAGAAATCTGAACAAAGGGATGAAATGCATGTGGTTAGTTAGATACAATGCTAACTATTGCGGACCCAAAAATTAAAATGGGTACCAAACACTTTCTCTTTTCAGGAAAAATGCTCAAACAAGTCCAAATGATTTATTGATAGCGGCTGCTCAAGGCATATGACCGGTGATCCCTCTTTGTTCATAAAGCTAAAATCAAAATCAAGTGGAAAAATGACATTTGGTGATGATGTGAAAGTTAAGACAATTGGAATAGGTGATGTTGGTAAGGATGGTGAAACTTTTGTTCATAATGTGCTCTTAGTTGATAACTTAAGGTATAACTTGCTTAGTGTTAGTCAATTGTGTGATAAAGACTTGAATGTGTTGTTTAAAAAACATGAATGCATTGTGCTTGATTCCAAATATAATGTTGTGTTCAAAGGTAAGAGGTTCAACGACATATATATTGTGGTTCTTGATAAAATTGATTCTTCTAGCTTAAAATGTCTTAAAGCTTCAAATGAAGATCCTTGGTTGTGGCATAGAAGACTTTGTCATTTTAACATGGATTTACTAAAGGAAATTTCGAAAAAGGAGCTAGTTAGAGGCTTGCCAAAAATCAGTTTTGAAAAGGATAAAATATGTGATGCATGTCAATTTGGAAAGCAAACAAAAGTTTCTTTTAAACCAAAGAAGTGTGTATCTACTTCCAAACCTTTAGAACTCTTGCATCTTGACTTATTTGGTCCTACTCAAATCTCTAGCTTGGGAGGTAAGAAATACTGCTTTGTGATTGTGGATGATTATTCTAGATATACTTGGGTAATATTTCTTGCTCATAAGGATGATGCGTTTAAGAATTTCACTACATTGTTTGCTAAAGTGCAAAATCTGCTTGGTTTAAAAATTGTTAGAATTAGAAGTGATAATGGAACAGAATTCAAGTATTGTGGTTTTCCAGAATTTTGTGATTATAATGGCATAACTCATGAGTTTTCTATTGCAAGAACTCCACAGCAAAATGGTGTTGTAGAAAGGAAAAATAGGACACTACAAGAGGCTGCTAGAACCATGTTAAGTGAATGTAGTTTGCCAAAGTACCTTTGGGCTGAAGCGGTAAACACTGCATGTTATGTGATGAATCGAATCCTATTGAGACCCATTTTGAATAAAACATCTTATGAACTGATTTTTGACAAGAAACCTACAGTTGGATATTTCAAGGTCTTTGGTTGTAAATGTTTTATTTTAAATTTAAAGGAACATCTTGGTAAGTTTGAGAAAAAATCTGATGAAGGAATATTTTTGGGATATTGCGAGAACAAAAGAGGATATAGAGTCTTTAATAGAAGGACTTTTGTGATAGAAGAAGCCATACACATAACATTTGATGAAACTAATGATGATAATTCCAAACGTTCGTGTGAGGATGATGATGTAGGTGTTCGTGAAGGAATGGAAAAACTGAAAATTGGAGATGGAGGAAACTCTGAACCGGAAGCAAAGGAAATGGAAAATGAAGCTCATGAAGATCAAGAAAGGGATGATGAGGACAAAAATGATGATCCATTCAAAGATCTTCCCAAGGCTTGGAAATTTAGTCAAAATCATCCAAAAGAACTTATAATTGGTGATCCATCCGAGAAGGTAAACACTCGTTCCTCTTCTAGAAAATTGATAGACAATTTTGCTTTAGTTTCTCTTTTTGAACCCAAAAATATATATGATGCTTTAAAGGATGAAAATTGGATTTTGGCAATGCAAGAGGAACTTAATCAATTTGAGAGGAATAAAGTTTGGACACTTGTTGATAGACCTCAAAATCAATCTATCATTGGCACAAAGTGGATATTTAGAAATAAGTTGAATGATAAGGGTGCTGTTGTAAGAAATAAAGCCAGATTAGTTGCTAAAGGATATCCACAAGAAGAAGGAATTGATTTTGATGAAACATTTGCTCCCGTAGCTAGATTAGAATCTATTAGAATGCTTCTTGCTTTTGCTTGCTTCAAAGGCTTCAAATTGTTTCAAATGGATGTTAAAAGTGCCTTTTTAAATGGTTTTATTGATCAAGAAGTATATGTGGATCAACCCCCCGATTTTGAAAATACAAAATTTCCAAGTCATGTGTTTAAACTTTCTAAAGCGTTATATGGTTTAAAACAGGCTCCAAGAGCTTGGTATGAAAGATTAAGTGGTTTCTTAATTGAAAATGGTTTCAAAAGAGCTATTGTGGACACCACACTCTTTACTAAGCAAGTGTTAAATGATCTTCTTGTTGTGCAAATATATGTAGATGATATTATTTTTGGTGCTACTAATGAGTATCTATGCAAGGATTTTTCCACCACTATGCAAAGTGAATTTGAAATGAGTATGATAGGAGAATTAAATTTCTTCATTGGACTTCAAATACATCAAACCCTTGAGGGAATTTTTATAAATCAAGCAAAATATACCAAGGAATTGCTGAAAAGGTTTGGCATGGAGGACTCAAAGCAAGTTGGAACTCCAATGTGCACTTCTACAAAGCTTGACAAAGATGAAGAAGGTAATCATGTGGATGAAAAGCACTATAGAGGTATGATCGGAAGCCTACTCTATTTAACCGCAAGTAGACCTGATATTATGTTTGTTGTTTGCTTGTGTGCTAGATTTCAATCTTGTCCAAAAGAATCACATTTGAATGCTGTAAAAAGGATTTTTAGGTATTTGAAATGTACATTAGACTATGGTCTTTGGTATGCTAGATCTAGTAAGTTTGCACTATATGGTTATTCGGATGCTGATTTTGGAGGGTGTCGTGTGGATAGAAAGAGTACTAGTGGATCTTGTCACTTTCTTGGAAATTGTTTAGTCTCTTGGTTTAGCAAGAAATAAAATGCAATCTCATTGTCTACAACCGAAGCGGAATATATTGCCACTAGTGCATGTTGTGCTCAACTTTTATGGATGAAGCATACCTTGAATGATTTTAGATTGTTGTATGACTGCATACCTATATTCTGTGATAATACTAGTGCTATAAATTTGACCAAAAATCCTATTCAGCACTCTAGGACAAAGCATATAGATATAAAGCACCACTTTATTCGTGATCTTGTTCAAAAATGTGAAATTTATGTAAATTATGTTTGTTCTAAAGATCAATTTGCTGATATTTTTACAAAAGCCTTGCCATTGGATCAATTCATTCATCTAAGATCAAAATTAGGAATAATCGAAAAATCATCTTAATTTTTCCATAGCCTTCGGACGTCCGAAAGAAGATGAACGGGCGTCCGATGATGTTCTTCAGCAATTTTCCAGAATGCACCTGTTTGGACGCAACTGTCGGACGTACAACTTCGTTCGGCCGTCTGACAGTGCAACGGCTCATTTTTTAAAACTACTTTCTTCCTCATTTGCCTCAGACTCTTCCTATTCTATTTCCTATCGGACGAAAACTCTATTGTCTCTCACTCTCAAATTCATATCATTCTGAAGCCCCCATTCCCAAATTGACTCAACCAAAACACTTCCTGATCAATTGCGATTCATTTCTCCTAATCATGTCACAAAATCGCCTATCATTTCGCACATTCCCAAATTTTCCTCAAAACCCTACCTTCTCATAACCGCTCTGTCAAATCTTGTACAAGGCCTTTTGTCCCAAAATTTCTGTGCAATTCACTTCCCTACTTCTGTGTGTATCATTTGCATCCTTCATTCCACACATTTCGTACAATGGTGAATCTTAGAGGAGGAAAGGTTACTGCCGGACGCAAGCATCCACTCAGGGATGAGGATGAGGATCTTCCTACGGTCAAACGTTCATCCAAACGCTTCAAGAGAGGAGCCATAAAGGGTCAAATGTCACGGCCTACTCCACAACCCACCTCTCAGCCTGAATCTGGACAGGGAACCTCTTCTCAACCGCCTCCAAAATCAGCCACTCTCCCTACATTTTTTGATGATGCTGCAAAAGAAAAACACTCCTGGATATCCCAGAAAGGTGTCATCCCTCAACGAACTGTAAACTCTTCTGAATTTCGCCACATAGGTTTAGAATCCATTCTGAATCTATTTGCTTTCCACAAATGGTCACATCTCATTTCTATGCCCAATGTCTATTATCCTGAAATGCTGCATCAATTTTTTACCAATCTTAGGAAAGGCACTGACCAAACTGAAATCATGTCCAGGGTTAATGGGGTAGACTTAATCTTTGATTCTGAAACTGTGAATTCCATTTTAAATACTACCATTGAACGTGGATGCAAGGATAAAATTGCTAATTTCTTTTCCTATGAAGAGCACCCTACTGCTGATAATCATTTTGATGGGGCTAAAATGTTGACTTATTTTAAAAGAAGTTTTTCCTCCCCTTCTGATGCTAAACTGAATGATCTTGCCCCTGTGAATCTAATTGCATTTTCAATTATTTCAAACCTGCTTGTGCCTACTAATGGTCATAGAACTGATGCAAACAAAATGGAGTTGTATCTCTTTTACTGTTTTCGAGAAAAAATTCGTATTGATTTTGGTTTTGTCATGTGCAAGTTTTTACTTCGCTATGCCACTGATTCTCGCAGAAAATTATCTTATGGAAAGTTTCTTCAAAAGATTTTTGAGTTTTACAAAGTTCCAATTCTAGGTGTTTGTCCCAAAGAAGCATCTTCTTATGCCTTTACCAAAGGATATTTTGAAAGAAAAAATATTGTCTTTAAGGATAATCTATGGGCTTATAAGGGGGCATCATCTAGTGAACATAGGTCTAAGGCTACACATGATCCTTCATTTGTCACTCTCACTCCCATTCATCCTAGGAAGTCTGCCACTAAAGCATCTTCCTCCTTCAATGATGAAGTGATTGAGCTCCTTCGTGAACTGAAACAGCATGTTCTTCTTCTGGAACATGGTCTAATGATCACCATGTCCTCTGAACAACAATCAGCCTTCCTAGACAAAAATAACCTTCTTTTTCCCCCACCTGTAGTGGTGGAAGTCTCACATGGCAAAGAGTCTCGCACCACTGATCCAAGTGCAGCAATTCCAGATCCAAACTCATCAACTCCTGTGACTCCTCATGGCCCTTCCACATCAGACAAAGGCAAGGCACCAATGGAAGAAGCTGCTGAAGATGATGAAGAAACTGATGAGAAGGATCTCTCTCAATATCAGCTCTCTCGAAGAACACCTGGATCCACATAGTTCACCATTTAGGACATTTGCATTTTGTTTGTCTATTTTATTTGCATTCTGTTTGTAGTGTTCAACAATGGATATGTAGATGAATTCAACATTTGGTTATGCTTATGTTTATGTTTCTTTTGGTACGTTTTGATTGAGTATTTTGAATGATGACTGTGTTTGTGGATGTTTAAGTATTTTGAATGTTTAAGTATTTTGATGTAATGAATTTGGTTTGCATTGATGAATGTGTTTGTGGATGCGATGGATGTGATTGATTGCCCTTTTGTGATGACAAAAAGGGGAAGAGGACTGACTGGATTGATTGATGATTGATGATGTTGGATTGATTGATGGTTTAATTAAATTTGGATTGGCTGATGGATTGAATTGGTAAAATGTTGGATGTGGGCTGCTTAATTGTCATAGTTTTGGATAAAATGTTGGTAAAATGTTGGATGTGGGCTGCTTAATTGTCATAGTTTTGGATAATTATTTAACTCGGTTGGGCAGCCAAGTGAGGGGGAGTTTTTCAAAATTTTTTTTTTGATTCACTAAGAAAGGGGGAGTTCTTGTCTATTGAGAAAGGGGGAGCTTTTATTGCAATCATCAAATCTCATTTCAAACCTTTGTTTTGTCATCATAAAAAAGGGGGAGAATGTTATTCTTGGTTTTGATGATCACAAAGTAATTTGATATGTTTAATACAGACCAAGAAAGTGAACACTTTGATCAGGCTTGATGGAACATAGAAAGCATATGTTCGATTAACTCCAGACTACGATGCTTTGGATGTGGCAAACAAGATTGGAATAATATAAATGAATTTAGTCATTGTTTTGTTCCGATCAAAGATACTGTCTTTTAAGTATGTCAATTTTGTTATTCTTGGTACTTTGAAATGTTTATCTAACTTTCTTCAAATATAAGTCCTTTTGCCTATCAAAGAATCAGGTACGAATATGTCATGAAATGCAAAACAACCAAAAGAAGATGCAAAAACAGGACACTCATGTCGGACGGCCGAAAGGAATCTGTCGGACGGCCGAACGGAATCTGTCGGACGTCCGAAAGGATAAAGAACATCAAGAAGGAAGCTCTGCCGGACGCTCATATGGAAGCATCGGACGTCCGGAAGGATCAGACGCACACCTCGGACGCATATCAACCGCATCGGACGTCCGAAAAATTCCTAGATGACTTGCCAACTCTCTGCCTACGATCGGACGCTGTGCTGTCGGACGATAAAAACTCATCGGACGTCCGAACTTCAACTTGGCTGTTTTCGGACGATTGGTTCGGACGATGATTTGGTCGTCGGACGTCCGAAAGCCCAAACGGCTAGCTGACTCTTCATCTGCCTTCTATCCGTTAGAAGCATTAATGAAGTCCATTTCTGATCCCCTTTAAAAACAAACTGTTCTGAATCAAGTAAGGACTTTTGCACACTTTGTTTACAAGATCTCAAGAGATATTTTAGTTAGAAAATAGTCTCCAAAACTAGATTTGTTCTCTAAGTGGTGTGAATTTCTTTTGAGCTTTTCCCTTGTGGTTGAAAGTTTCATTAGTGTAGCTTTGTTGAGGGTTATCTGAGTGATTGTAAAACTTCTTAGCTTGACTAAGTGTGGCTTAGGGTAAGGAGGAAGTGCTCCCTCAATTGTACATCTAGTTGATCATCTTTTATCAAAGAGAAGTTGCTCAACCTTGTGATTGGTCTTCAAGTTTGAGGAAATCTTGGTAGACAATTGGTTTGATACTCTATCTTACTTTTTGTTTAATAAAATTCTCATTACTTATCTATACTTGTTTGTCTGATCAATATTGCTCTTGTCTTCTAATCTACTTGGTTGATCATTACTAGAAAAGAAGGTAAATTTTTATTAAAGAAAAAGTGTATAAATTTGATTAAAATTTTAATCAACCTAATTCACCCCCCATCTTAGGTTGTTTTTGGGCCTTAAACGCCGTCACCAGTACGTCGTGAACTACCGTCACGCCCTAGAACATGCAAACAAATACAATGAGACTCGATAACGAGTCATAAAACATTGCAATCACAACCCCAATAGGGTTTCATATGCACATACAAGCATCATGAGTAACCAGAAATTCAAGAAATGGCATTAGCTTTGGCCCCGAATAAAAAACAGTTTTGTCCTTATTTTGCGGTAATGGTACAAATTTCACTACGATTATCGGATGAGGGTGTAAGCCCTACCGTTTCGAAGCTAAGAAACAGGGCTACAACAATGTAGAAGGTCACTCAGTCCAATTCCTAGCACAACTAGGTCAAATTTGCAAAATACCAAACCAGAACCTCAATTACAGGTTTACAAATAACACTATGCTGTAATCAGTACAACTCAGTCTATACAGGTCCAAATTTTGAAATTCCAAAAGCACATGGTAGCTAAGACATCAAGCTACATTTCATCAGAAAACCTCAACAACAAATTCCAAAGCAATTCCAGTCAAAACAGCCAAATACAGGCGCAGTTCTGCCATCCTGATGAACCCAGAATAGCAATAGTAATTTTGACATTTCTCACTCTACACTACTCCAAATGACCGGAAATTCTACAGGCACCTCAAGCACATCAATACCTACAACTTTCATGTTTTAAGCCAAGGCCAATTAGGCCTCTAACCATGAGATACAAAACCAGACAGAATTGGGGATATAAAACCCTAACTTTCTCAAATTCCTTCCAAATCCAAAATTGGTTGCAATTATCTATCCTATACACCTACTAGAGTCATTAAACATCAGTTCCCATCATCAAGGATAGCCACAACATTACATTCATATTAAACCAAAAAATTCATCAATAAATTAAAAACTTCACCAATTCATCTCAAACCAAGAAATAAACCACAAATTTCAGCACTTTAGCTACCACTAAGCACAACTTAAGCTTCATTAAGTGTAGGAGGAAGTTCAATAACCACTCACCTAGAAAACAAGAGAGGTAGAGTTGTTGGACACCTTAGCTTCTCCAAAAACTTCACCAAATCACTTACTAGCACCAACTAGAGGGATTTTATGGAGTAGAAACTAGATCAAGCAAGTGTTTTGGAGGATTTGAGCTAGATAATTGCCAAACTTTGAAGAGGTTTTTCTTCCTTCTTTGCTAGAGAGAGGGCCGGCCACAATGGTGAAAGAAAAGAGTGAATTTTGGTTAATTTTTTGAGATATTTAACCAATTAGTCAAAAAGGTCAAAACCATGAATAATTGTCTACAAGTGTCAACCACTCACAAGGTGACACTTGTCACCTCCATTAATGCATCTCTATCCTTCTTTTTCCCTCTCACATCAATCACTTCACATCCTCTACTTATCTCTTAACACCCGATAAATTTCAACCAGTATCCGAAACTTAACCTAATTAGCCGAATTTTTTCGAATTTTTCGCACTAGTGGGTCCCACATCCGTTATATATCCTTAATTTTTCAAAAACTCTCCAATGCAAGAAAAATCATCTAAAAACTATAATTACTCATAAAATTCACCAGAAAAAATTTCCTAAGCCAGAAAATGCAAAAATTATGCCTTTAAATTGGAAAAACCCTAAGAAAATTATTAGGGATTTACGGGTTCTCACACTCTCTCCCCCTTAAAAGAATTTCGTCCTCGAAATTTCTCACCTTAATTCCCGAAAAGGTTTGGATACTTCTTTCGCATTTCCTCTTCCACTTTCCAGGTAGCTTCCTCTACCCCATGGTTCCTCCATAGCACTTTCACTAGCGGAATCCGCTTGTTTCTGAGCTCTTTGACTTTCCAATCGAGCACTTGGACCGATTTCTCTTCATAGGCAAACGATTCGTCGACTTCAATCTCCTCCGGTTGTAAGACATGGGATGGGTCGGGATGATATTTCTTTAACATCGAAACGTGGAACACATCGTGGATTCGAGAGAGACTGGATGGCAGTTCCAATCGATACGCGACCGCTCCTACCCTCTGAAGGATCTTGTAGGGTCTGACGTACCGCGGTTGAAGTTTCTTTCCTTTGCCCGCTGTGATACTTCGTAAAGGTGTGATCTTGAGAAATACGTGGTCTCCAACTTCAAATTTCAAGTCTTTTCTTCGATTATCCGCATAGTTCTTTTGTCGGCTTTGAGCTGTTTAGATTCGTTGCCGTATCAACTTAACCTTCTCTTGAGCCTCTTCCATCCATGGAATAGTTGCCGGGTCTAGTGCCTTCTTTTCGCCAACTTCGTCTCAGTAAATCGGCGACCGGCACTTGCATCCGTAGAGGGCTTCGTACGGAGCCATTTGAATTGACGAATGGAAGCTGTTGTTGTACGCAAACTCTACCAAGGTCATGTGCTGACCCCAGTTGCCTCCAAAGTCCAAAATGCACGTTCGTAGCATGTCCTCGAGAGTTTGAATCGTCCGTTCTGACTGGCCATCCGTCTGAGGATGATAGGTCATGCTCAAATTGAGTTTCGTCCCCTGGATTTCTTGAAACTTCTGCCAAAATCGGGATACAAACCGTGGATCCCGATCAGAGACGATGCTCACAGGAACACCGTGTAGCCTTACTATCTCGTCCATGTACAGTCGGGTCAACTTGTCCATTGAATACTTCATGTTCACTGGCAAGAAATGGGCCGACTTGGTTAATCGATCAACGATCACCCAAACGGCATCATGTCCTCTTTCTGTCCTCGGTAAACCTGAAACGAAGTCCATGGTGATGTTCTCCCACTTCCATTCGGGTATCTCCAAGGGCTGTAACAGACCCGATGGTTTTTGATGTTCTGCTTTCACCTGTTGGCAAATGAGACATTTCTGCACGTACTAAGCGATTTCCTTCTTCATATTGTCCCACCAATAAGTTCCTTTCTGGTCTTGATACATCTTGCTGCTGCCCGGATGGATTGTATACTTTTGGACCGATGAGCTTCCTCTAGAATCTCCATTTTCATTGACTCTTCCTTCGGTACCACTATTCGGTTTCGATATTTCAAAATGCCCTCAGGACTAAAATTGAAGTCCGTTGTTTCTCCCTTTTCCACTTTCTCTCCCCACTTCCGTACCATCAAATCTTCGCTTTGCGCCTCTTTAATACGTTCCAGTAGAGTGGAGGTTACCCTAACATTGCTAAATATCACCTTATGACTCCCAAGACAGGGTCTCCACTCACACACGGATTCCAATAAATTCCACTCCTTAATCATCAACCCTGCTACTTGCACCTTACGACTCAAAGCATCTGCTACCACATTTGCCTTTCCCGGATGGTAGTTGATTGTGCAGTCGTAATCCTCCAAAAATCCATCCATCGCCGTTGTCTCATGTTCAATTCCTTCTGGGAGAAAAGGTACCTAAGACTTTTGTGATCCGAGTACACTTCAAAGGTCACCCCATATAGGTAATGACTCCACTTTTTCAGAGCAAAGATGACTGCAGCTAGTTTCAGATCGTGGGTCGGGTAATTCTGCTCGTGAAGCTTTAACTTCCTAGAGGCAAAAGAGATCACATTCCGGTTCTGCATCAAAACGCACCCCAGGCCTTCTCGCGAAGCGTCTGCATACACCGCAAACCCGTCCTCTCCATTTGGCAAAACTAGTACTGGAGCCATGGTCAATCTTCTCTTTAGTTCCTGAAAACTTGTTTCACATCGGGCGTTCCAGATAAATCGACCATGCTTCTTCGTCAGGTCAGTTAAAGGTCCTGCTAGTTTGGAAAAATCTTTAATGAATCTTTGGTAGTACCCAACTAGCCCTAGAAAGCTGTGAATTTCCGTGGAATTTTCTGGTCTCTTCCAATTTGTCACAGCCTCTACCTTCGCCGGGTCCACCGAAATGCCTTCGTGGGAGATTACGTGCCCTAGGAATGCTACTTTCTCCAACCAGAACTCGCATTTACTAAACTTGGCATACAGTTGACGTTCCCGTAAAGTCTGCAACACCACCCTTAAATGCTCCTCATGCTCCTCGCGTGTCTTAGAGTAGACCAAAATGTCATCGATGAGCACAACAACAAATCGGTCTAGATAGGGTTTAAAAACCCTATGCATTAGGTCCATGAAGGCGGCGGGAGCATTGGTCAGTCCAAAGGGCATAACGGCGAACTCGTAATGCCCGTATCTTGAGTTGAAAGCAGTTTTCGGAATGTCCTCCTTCCTAATTAACAACTGATAATATCCTTGTCGGAGGTCCAACTTTAAGAAGACCACTGCTCCTTGCAGCTGGTCAAACAACTCGTCAATGTGGGGCAGTGGATATTTATTCTTGATCGTAACGTTGTTCAAGCCCCGGTAGTCAATACACATCCTCAAGGTTCCGTCCTTTTTCTTCACAAATAGGACAGGAGCTCCCCAAGGAGATCCACTCTCATGAATGAATCCCCGCTCCAAAAGGTCTTGTAATTGCAACTTAAGCTCCTTAAGTTCTGCAGGCGCCATTCGGTAAGGGGTTTTGAGATAGGTGAGGTTCCAGGTAACAGGTCTATTCGGAATTCTATCTCCCTTTCCGGCGGTAAGGCTACTAACTCATCAGGGAATACATCTGGAAATTCCCTTACTATGGCCACGTCTTCCACTTTTAACTTATCCGTAGGGGTGTTAATAAAAAAGGCCAAAAATCCTTGCGCCCCTCTACTTATCAGTTTCCTAGCTCGAATGCCCGAAATTAAAGCAGTTGAGGCTAACCTACCCCTTATATCCAACCTTAAGGTTGCCTCGCCAGGAATGCGAAATTCTACCACTTTCGTTTTACAATCCAGTTGGGCGTTATATTTGGCTAGCCAGTCCATTCCCAGAATCACGTCATACCCCTTAATGGACAAGCTAATCAGATCTCCTAAAAATCTCCTTTCACCTACTCATACCTCATAATCCCTATAAACCATACTAGTCACCAAACGTTGATTTCCCGTAGGTGTACTAACTTCTAGGTCATATGGTAAACTAGCAGGTTTTATATCGATGCCACACATAAAATCAGGGTTAACAAACGAATGAGTGGCACCAGGATCAATTAAAACTTTGGCAAAGCGGTGGAAAATAGGGATCGTACCTTCTACGACCTCTGAAGACTCTGGGACCTGATGGGGCTCTAAGGAATACACCCTAGCTGGAACTTTAGGTTTGGACCCATCTCCTTTTGCTAGTCCAGTATTGGTCCTTGGCGGTGGTTGGCTTCCTTTTCCATCTTGTTTCAGAACTGGGCAAGTGGCCAATTGGTGGTCTGCGCTTCCACATCGCAAACATTTACCCTGTTTCCTCCAGCAGTTATCTTCGTTGTGGTTTGACTTCCCGCAATGCCCGCAGGGACCGCGAGATGCTGAAGCCGAGCCACTCTGAGCATTTCCCCTTTGTCCTCGCCTAGCTTGGCCACCCCTGAATGGAATCTCTCTACCTGAACCAGATTGTCGACCACCACCCATTCCTCGTCCAAATTTAGAGGGAGTACTCTTTTCACCCTGTCCGGAAGTACTCCCAGGAAAGCCACGCTTCTTCGCCTAGAAGTTCCGGACTTACAATCGTGCACTTTCAACTCGTTGGGCCTTTTCCACAACCTCGCTAAACGCATTGATTTGAGCCACGGCGAGGTCTTTCTGAATCTCAACATTCAACCCCTGAATAAAGTGCCTAATCCGTCTTTGCTCAGTCATGATTAACTCAGGTGCAAACTTGGACAGGCGGGTGAACTGACTCTCATATTCTGCCACAGTTTGAGTCCCTTGGCGAAGCCTAATAAACTCGTCCTCTTTCCTCTCCTGGACTAGAGGAGGGAAAAACTTGGCATTAAACTCTCTAATGAAGTTCACCCAAGTCCTGGGTGTCTGCTCACTTTCCCATTTCTGTCTAATTACGTTCCACCAGGAACGGGCTACTCCCTCAAGTTGAAACACGGCAAAAGTCACCTGCCATTCATCAGGGTAGTGTAGGGCTGCAAATATATCCACCATCTTTTCAAGCCATCTTTCAGCAACGTCCGGGTCAGGTCCCCCAACAAACTTCGGCAGGGCAAACTTTTGGAAACGTTCGAGAGCTCTATCTTCGCTTTCGATATGGTGACCAGGGTTTTCGGGATTAGGGTTTGGGTTCTGGCCCTGTTGTTGCACTACTTGTGCTAGTAGGTTTGTCATTTGCTGCATAGCAGCAGCTATTTGCACATTCGGGTCTACTTGTGGTTCAGGATTGGGACCAGTAGAGGTTTCCCCCGTACCCGTAACTGGTGTGGGTTGTCTAGTTCCGCGCCCACGTCCCCGACCACTTCGTGTACCTTTCATAAGTTTTACTTGGTCTAGGCAAGAGTACTAAACCAAAGTAGTGACAAGGCATGTAAGTAACACTTAAACTTTCACAATAACACATATTTATACATTCCAAACATGATCACAAACATATATATACAAGCCAAACAAGATCAAGCCACACACATATATACAATCAGTCAAGTCAAGTACGGCCAAGGCACGTACGAACATAAACGATCCCCCCGAGGATTGGCCTATCAAAAGAGATTAACACGTAGCTAACCCAACATCCAAAATGGTTAGCTAAGGCTCTATCCCTATGCCTATGTACATACAAAAACCACCAACTATCCCAAAAGAAGCCTAGAAGTCAAGGCCTAGTCAGTCGCTGGGCTCTGGGACCCAGGCGACGGGGTAGACTCCTCCCCAGCCTCAGACCCCGCACAGGAGTCCTCGTCGCTCACTCCCTCCACTACCTCGGCACAGAGGTTCAGGATTGTAGCGGCTCGATTCCTCACCTTTTGAGCCCTCTTAGACTCGCGCTCACGCGCCTCCCTAAGCTGGGTACAGAGATCATCAACTCTATCCTCAACCTCTAGTACATCGTACTTCAGATCCTCAATCCTCTTAGCTTGCCCCTCGTTGGCCGCCCTTAACTGATTCACCTCAGCCTCAAGCTTGGCATTAGCTTTTGCCAGCTCCTTTCTTTCCTTCACAACCGCCAAAACGAGGGCATTCGGGTAAGCATAAGTGTGGCGGCACTCGCAGTGTCTACGGCGATTAGCCGGACTCCAACGTAGAACGGCCCCCTTTGGCCGGATCTGGTACTTAATAATCGGGAGCGCTACACGAGGTCGCTTGCCTGCAGGGTCATCACTAGGTCCACTGGATCTGTCCATCCTACACCAAAAGTGTAAAAGCATCAATAAGCTTAAAAACCATAAACAATAAACCCTCAGATCAAGCATTCCTATAACACCCAGGCTAATTCAAACCTAGGCTCTGATACCACCTGTGACAGTCCCACCTTCCCCTAAGGCGAACCAAAGAGGTTAGCGGACTGCCTGCCCAGCTCTCGCCAGGACTAACGGGTCAGTTTACGTCGATCTAATACGTTCCGGAACATACCCACGATCGCAAACAAGTCAAAATCACAAAATAAAAATAAAAATGAAAACGCGCCGATGATGAACAATGCCGGACACGTCAGAATCCGGAGTTTAACCATACATCAATCCAACATATACATACATTGAAATTCAACATTTACAACCAAATGGCATGCCACAAAAACCATTCATCATAAATATACATGTTCGGTTTGCCAATCAAAAGAAAATGAACCCAATACACCTTAGGGTTTCATTCAAAGAGCTATTCAAAAGATACATTTACATGAGCTCAACTTGACAACCAATAACACAATCTTTTCCAAAAGTGGTTATTTTCCTGTAAGGAAAACAAATGGAACGGAATGAGCTCAAACCCAGTGAGTCACTACCACATAAGCGACAAAGAGCATTTAGCATAACCTTTCATTTCAAGTACACAAATAATGAATATAACAAGTTGGTAAAAGGATACGGACGGCTCTCAAGAGCCCATTTCCACGCTTGCATTCTTGATCCAACCTCATTGACCCTCCGTCAATGCTTACGAGTAACCAACCGTAGACCTCACTTAACTTCCGTTCCTTCCACCCGACATACCCCAACCGGGCCCGCACTCCAAACAGTAGCTTTTGGTGATACTCGAGTACACCGGAACCAAGGGTCTCATTACCACAAGATTCCCATTTCAGTCCCCGTGGCTAGTCAATTTTCACGACCAAGCCACACTGGCTCGATTCAATCGACTACCAACGGGGTCGAGCTCAGTAACACAGTAGGGCCGTTGGATACTCGTCCAACCGACACCCAAACAGTTTCCCATGAATGGAATTCAATATCTCATATAGCAAGTGCAACGGTAAACAGTGAAACAGTCATTAATAGGATAAAAGGGATGAGAGCGGTCAAGTACACCCTCACCTTAAGCATTTCCAATAGCCAAACAAGCCTTCAAGGCATCACAATCACATATTAGCAAAGCCACATTATAAACATTCAAGTGAGTAGTATACTCACCAATCAAGTAGGTGGTGTTTCATGCACCGCCGTCACCAGTACGTCGTGAACTACCGTCACGCCTTAGAACATGCAAACAAATACAATGAGACTCGATAACGAGTCATAAAGCATTGCCAATCACAACCCGAATAGGGTTTCATATGCACATACAAGCATCATGAGTAACCAGAAATTCAAGAAATGGCATTAGCTTTGGCCCCGAATAAAAAACAGTTTTGTCCTTATTTTGCGGTAATGGCACAAATTTCACTACGATTATCGGATGAGGGTGTAAGACCCACTGTTTCGAAGCTAAGAAACAGGGCTACAACAATGTAGAAGGTCACTTAGTCCAATTCCTAGCACAACTAGGTCAAATTTGGAAAATACCAAACCAGAACCTCAATTGCAGGTTTACAAATCACACTATGCTGTAATCAGTACAACTCAGTCTATACAGGTCCAAATTCCAAAATTCCAAATGCACATGGTAGCTAAGACATCAAGCTACATTTCATCAGAAGACCTCAACAACAAATTCCAAAGCAATTCCAGTCAAAACAGCCAAATACAGGCGTAGTTCTGCCATCCTGATGAACCCAGAACAGCAATAGTAATTTCGACATTTCTCACTCTACACTACTCCAAATGACCTGCAATTTTACAGGAACCTCAAAAACATCAATACCTACAACTTTCATGTTTTAAACCAAGGCCAATTCGGCCTCTAACTATGAGATACAAAACCGGACAGAATTGGGGATATAAAACCCTAACTTTCTCAAATTCCTTCCAAATCCAAAATTGGTTGCAATTATCTATCCTATACACCTACTAGAGTCATTAAACATCAGTTCCCATCATCAAGGATAGCCACAACATTACATTCATATTAAACCAGAAAATTCATCAATAAATTAAAAACTTCACCAATTCATCTCAAACCAAGAAATAAACCACAAATTTCAGCACTTTAGCTACCACTAAGCACAACTTAAGCTTCATTAAGTGTAGGAGGAAGTTCAATAACCACTCACCTAGAAAACAAGAGAGGTAGAGTTGTTGGACACCTTAGCTTCTCCAAAAACTTCACCAAATCACTTACTAGCACCAACTAGAGGGATTTTATGGAGTAGAAACTAGATCAAGCAAGTGTTTTGGAGGATTTGAGCTAGATAATTGCCAAACTTTGAAGAGGTTTTTCTTCCTTCTTTGCTAGAGAGAGGGCCGGCCACAATGGTGAAAGAAAAGAGTGAATTTTGGTTAATTTTTTGAGATATTTAACCAATTAGTCAAAAAGGTCAAAACCATGAATAGTTGTCTACAAGTGTCAACCACTCACAAGGTGACACTTGTCACCTCCATTAATGCATCTCTATCCTTCTTTTTCCCTCTCACATCAATCACTTCACATCCTCTACTTATCTCTTAACACCCGATAAATTTCAACCAGTATCTGAAACTTAACCTAATTGGCCGAATTTTTCCGAACTTTTCGCACTAGTGGGTCCCACATCCGTTATATATCCTTAATTTTTCAAAAACTCTCCAATGCAAGAAAAATCATCTAAAAACTATAATTACTCATAAAATTCATCAGGAAAAATTTCCTAAGCCAGAAAATGCAAAAATTATGCCTTTAAATCGGAAAAACCCTAAGAAAATTATTAGGGATTTACGGGTTCTCACAGAAACAATACTTCTTAGCTTACCTTATTGGATTTCAAATTGTCGATGGTTAAAGTGTTTTCTGTCGGAAATTTCATAACCTTTTTGAGTTTGGTTTCACGGTTGGTTTATGAACCCTAGTTATTCCCGTCCACGGATCCAAATACCCTCTTTACACTTTAAAAGTCATTTTTATACGTTTACTCGCGAGTAGTCGGGTAATTCTTGATTGCATCTAAAGCATGCTAGATGGATTGTAATGTGTTCTTTGTTTAATTTTAGGTTTCATTGGTGATTGAGAAGTGGACGTTATTTTGCGTGTATAGGTGAGTGTTCCTTGTTTGTTATGTTTCATGGTTATATGGCTTGTATGAATGATTGATAACATGTTAAATGTTTTCAATGATTGCTAAAACGAGTTTTCTAGGCGAGTGTGTACTTTATCGCACTCGGCCTAATTGATTGAGAAGTTTTCAATGATTGAACGATTGAAATGTTATTTGTGCATGAATGTAAGCCTTTTGGCTGAATTGGCCACTGCCCCTTGATACCGGTCGTCTCGAGTCAGAAGCGGACTCGGTCGGGCGATTAGGGACCTGGGTGAACGTTTTGGTATACTCGAGTATTACCTTGTAGGTTGGTGGAGGTTGGTGGAGCCTGGACAATGTCCGGGATGGGGTGAATGAATGCATGAACGAATGAATGAACGAGGGGTTTTACTTATACAAAATGCATTTTCAAATGATTGAAGGTATAAGGGAATGAAAGGAGAATGAATGAACGAACGAATAGCTCCATGTGAGCCCGTATCCTTTTAATGAATGTGTTTATCGCTTTATCTTATCTTTGTATCTTGAATTATTGGCTACGTGTAATGAATGCATTGAACTTCTTGTTTGCCTATGTGATCGGAACCTCACTGAGCTTTCTAGCTCATCCCTTTAGTTTTGTTTTCCTTAACAGGGGAAGGCAAGCAAGGACGAGAGCTTGTATAGACTAGCTTGGTCTAGCTCTTGGTTTTCTGTTGTAATGGTTTTTGCCCTAGTGCTTGGCACGGGCTGGTTGTATGGTGAATTGAGAACCTCGGTATATTTGACGGTTGTACTTCCTCTTGAGATAGCAGTGTATATAAGTTCCGCTTTAAGTTTTGACTTCTCGTACTATTTATTCCTGTGGTTGAATTCGGGTTTTGATTAAGGACTGTAATGAACTAGATTCTTGTTTTACTCTTCTTGAGGTTTTATTTCTGATTCGTTTGAGTGAACGACTGAGTCCCGGCGAGAGCTGGGCAGGCGGTCCGCTGAACCCTTTGGTTCGCCTTAGGGGAAGGTGGGGTTGTCACAGTTTCTTATTGTAAATCATCTGTCGAATGTACCTTGAATATATTTTGGACATTTCCTACTGGAATGAACCATGTTTGAGATGTTCCTTGACCAAATGTTTGGAAACGGCAAAACAGAAGTTCAAAGGCAGCTTAGCCTTAGAATTTCTAGTGATTTCAACGGTTTTGTTAACCCACTTTCTGTGCTTATTTCTTCATGAAATTTTGTAGAGGAATAACCCTTATATGTTAGTATTATACTGATAATTTTGGTGTTATTCCAAGGCCGTTTCGTTGCTCAACTAAACTTCCAAAGTTCGTGACTTGATTTTGGAAAACCCTTGTTTAACAAGGAAATTTGGGTAACTTTGAGCTACCATATCTTGGTGCTCAAAACTTCAATTCTCATTTTGCTTGTTTTGTTTTAAACCTGGATTATAACTCTAATAGAGTTCTAAATTTCAGAGGCTAGCTCAAATTGTATGAATTTTGCCGAATTTTCAAATTTTGTCAAAAATCAACCCAAATCTGCCTTGACTTTCTAAAACAGCAACTTTGGGCTAAATTTTGAATATTTTCCAATTAGAATCATGGAAAAGTGTCTTCTAAGAAATTTTAGTACTTTGGAAGTAGTTTCCAATGGCACCAAGTTTTCCAATTTTGGACTTGTAGAGAATGAGATACGATTTTTCAAAGTATGGGTGACAAATCTGAAATTTCCGAACTTAAAGGAAATTGAGGGTTGCACACTCTCTATTTTCCTTCGATATTGCTAAACAGTTTTACACTTGATTTCAAAGATGAAAATCAGATTTCACTTGTGTTTTAAAATCCCATTTTTGAACCTCGATTTACGAGTGATTAAGGCTCATTTTCGTGAAATTTTCTTAGATTGTATAAGTGTGCAATCTTCCTCGATAATTAGGGGTTTTAAGCGATAGTGTGTAATAGACCATTACTATTTGCTCAAGTGCTGAAGGAGACCTTCAAGAGGATCTCGAGGGGAACACCTAAAGGCTCGTTTACGCACTTACTCCCTTACTTCGATTGGTGAGTGTCAAGTGCATGAATTTGTTGCTAAGTGGTTAATTGTTTCTTATCCATTATGTGAATTTGAAATTTTGTGACGAGTCTGTACTTTACCGCACTGGTTCTCTTTCAAATGAAATTATATTCGTATTTTGCTATGTGAATGCATATCCGACTTGTACATAGTAATGTGGATGTGATTCATATTTGTAATTCATATATGTGATTCGTATTTGTGATTTCTTTTTGAAATCGTCGATTTGAGCATTGCTCATCGACTTATATTCGTATTCGTATTTGTATTTGTATTCGGGGGACGTCCAAACTCGTTGGTTAACTTTGCGAATCGAGCCAGTATGAGCTTAGTCGATAAGCTTAGCCAACCATGAGATATTTGTAGAGCATGATCTATTGGAGAGATCTTACTCGGCATTACTCGTGCAGTATTGCCATGATATACTCAAGTATTATCAAAACTTTGATGAGCGGGGCCGGTAAGGGGGTGTAACGGTGACGGGATTCGAAGAAAAGTGGTGTATCTACGAATTTGATACTTATGTGGTTGACGGAGTGTCAACATGAGCTGTGGTCAAGACTTTGACTCGACTACTTGGAATTTAGCTCTGAGAGTTACAATATCCTTGAATTATTTCTGTTTATTTTCCTATTTGAATGTGAATTATTCGAACTTGATAGCTTTACCTACAATGTAATTGTTGTTGCTACTTGGTTTATGTGTTTGCATGTGTGTTTTCTTGGCCTCACTGAGTATTGGCTCATCCCATTAGTTTGTTTTCCTTAACAGGGACCCGATTGGAAGGAGTTAAGCAAATGCCGACTTGAGGCACTTTTGTATTAGTGTTTTAATTATAACCGACTAGACACTTTTGGATGTTGTATATTTTAGGAAAGTGATTGTAAAATTGAATTTGTGATGTAAGACCGGATATTTATGTATGGAAATGACTTCGTACCTTTATTCCGACTTTCATTGTTAGTATTAGACTAGGTTTGAATTGGTTTTGTCTTGAGTTCTGGCGAGAGTTGAGCAGGCGTCCCGCGGATACCCTTGCCTTCGCCCTTGGGAGAAGTGGGGGCATCACACATCCTAACAACAACCAAAGTAAAACAATTATGGTTTCCCCATCTACAAACCCAGGAAATGGAATGTACAAATTAGGGTCAACTACAAGTCGTGTGCCTAGTCAAGTTAACTACTAGTACAAAGATATAATAATGTGACGTTGGAGTAAAAATGTAGCAGTTGGTCTTAAAAACATGAACAACCCTAAAACCTTTTGCTCAAATCGCGAGCAGATCCAACTAGCCCTCGAGTGAAAATTTGGGTTGCATGCCCTTTGTATTTAGCTATTTTCCAGCAATTTATGGCTTTATTATTTTTTCTCAATTCAACCCTAAAGTCACACATAAATAATCTTAACACAATATCCTTTCACTAGGATCGATTTCATTCAATTACAAGACAATTCTAGTAATGCGACCGAAAACTAATTTTAAAGACAAATAACGAAACAACAGGTTTGACGTCTCTTGGCGTTTTGGTCACAACTGAAGCTACGCTTATTGGATTAGGGTACACTTTATGCCATTTTGAAGCAAGACATAACTACAAGTCTTATGGAGACATCAACGGTCAATTCATTTATTTTCAAGGTCAAAATGTGCAATCTCAGAGAAAACAGAACACTGCCTGCACAATAGGGCATTTGGTAGTCGGGGGTAATTTTGTCATTTCACATGTTACAGCATTCCGATTGAGCTGAAATTTTACAGGAAGCTATATAACTCAATTCTCTACAACTTTCATGTTTTGACCTAAGCCTGATTCAGTCTCTAACATGTACGAACATACAGGTCAGTAACAGGACAGATTGGTCTCAAATTTCTGAAATTTGATGATTCAATGCTTGATATTCACATTTATGTCTTAAATCACTACCCTAAATCCCTATCCAAGCTTATCAAAATCATATACTAGATGAAAACAATAATCACAACTGAAAATATTAAACCCTATCCAAACATTTCAATGTATCATTCAAAACCAACAAATTAACCATCATAAGCCGAGAATACGAGTTTCTATCCAAACATTAACAAGATTAAGGAAGAGAAAAGGAAAGGCAGCCATGATACCTTCCAATAATTGCTTGTAAGTGAAAACCACACCCCTTTCTTCCAAAACCTTTACCACACAAAGCTTTCCAACCACCCAAAGAGAAGTGTAATCGGTTTAGATTTTTGGTTCCAACTCAAACAAGCAAGATCAAGGTGGACATGAAAGGTTTCTTCTCTCTTGTTTTTCTCTCCAAGAATTTCAGCCAACATGAAGGAAAATGAAGAAAAGTGAGCCAAGAAGAGAGATAAGAAGGAAAGAAAATCATTTGGTCAAAGTTCCATGGATTGCCAACTAGTGTCAACTCAAGATGCCTTCTTATTTCTTTTCTTTTCTCCCTTTTCTTTAGTCCAAAATTTTGGTTGCTTTAGAAGATATTTTAGGGCTGATTTTACTCAATTAATAACAAGGAGATTAAGGTAATAAAGTAGTGTTCAAGTGGTGCACTCAATCAGTAGTAAACGGTGCACGTCGGTTCAAGCCGTTTTTCCTTGACTCGCGCGTACTTGTGTTTTTACTTATGGTTCACTCACTTATTATTATCACTTCTAATCACACACTTTTTCTTATCTAAAACTCACTCTTAACCACAAAATTTAGTACACACACCTCATCAAGTGACCACTGTTAAAATACACAAAAAAACACACCAGAAACCCTAGTATGCACAAAACCCCCTAACTTATGTCCTTCCTTTAGAAAAATCATAATTTGAGTTATAAATATCTAAAATTCATACAACTTGGCCCAAATTGAGCCATAAGCTACTACAACATTCCTATTGTTACTTGTGCAAAACTAGACTTCAAATACTAATAATCTTTACAAGACACCTCAAAGAGAATCAGTTCATAAGTTGGTCCAAATTGAGCCATAAGCTACTACAACATTCCTATTGTTACTTGTGCATGGCAGAATTTGTAGTCAAATTTACCAATTTTCTGAAATTTATAGAGATTGAATCAAACTCTGAATTTTACACCGTAGGAAGATCTATGAGTCTAGTGTCAAATGCAATAAACGGAACTCAATTTCGACTTTCCTATACGAAATTATAGCCAATTTTTCAAAATTGCGCAGAGCCTCCTGCGAAAATTTCTAGATTTTCTAACAACTTGAGATTATGAAACTTTTCATAACAAAATTCACTCCCTTGACTCAAATTCAACCATTAAAGCAACTAAGAATCAAAGGTAAGTGAGTTCACATAAGGGTTATAAAGACAAGTAAAATTTCGGGGTCTCACAGGTACCTCCCACCCGAATCGGTGTGATACATACTATTGCTCAGTAGTCGATGAGACATCGCTCCAATCGACTTATACTTTGTTTATAACCCTGTGTCGACATGAGAGATACTTCCCACCCGAATCGGTGTGGTACATGCTATCGCTCAGAGAACCGATTATTTATTTAGGGTTTTGAGTCGACATGAGAAATATCTCACACCCGAATCGGTGTGGTACATGCTATCACTCTGAGAACCAATTATAGCATTGAGACAGTATGAGAGATACCTCGCATCCAAATTGGTGTGGTACATGTTATCCGCTCAAAGCTCATGAGTCAAACATATTCGTGTACAATTACCAATCATTGTTTATGGTTCTGAGTCTGTGATGCCCCGAAAAAAAAAATGAGTTTGAGAACCCAGAAATTTTCTAAATTTCTAGGGTTTATTTTTTTTAATCGCCCGCCTTTTCTACATTTTCTTGATTAGAAAAAATTCCTAACATAAAGTTTATGAGCAAAGATAGTTTAAAATGATTTTTCCAGTATCGGTTAGTTTTTGAGAAATTAAGAGCGTATTTTGAACGTGAGACCCGCAAGTGCGGTAAATGCATTATATTTTTGACAACTTGTTGAAATTTTGTATTAAGTGATATTATTTTACAAGGTGTTAAGATATTTGTCTTGGAGAGACAAGAAGATAATCTCAAGCTTAAAGGGTGACAAGTGTCACCTTGTTATTGAAGGTTGGACTTTGACATTTGACTATCTTACTACCTTTACCAAATAAGTACCAAATTGATCCAAAATTACCTTCATTCTTCATCATCTTGGCTGAGCTTCACAAGGAGAAAAGAAAGGAAAGCTTTCATCTTACTTCTTCATTTCTTGCTCCAATCAAACAATTTAACCGATTAAACTTGGATTTCCTCCATAAAACCTCTTAGTTTAGTGGTATTAAGGTTGGTTGTGAAGTGGTTTGGAAGACCAAGGTGCTAAGTTGCTTCCTTTCTTGAGTTGGTAAGGTGAGTAGCTAAGGAACCTCTCTTTTCTTCTCAATCATGTTTAATTAGTGGCTTATGTGAGTTAAAGAGATGGTTTGATGGATTATATCTTGATTTTGGTTGAATTGGTGAAGTTTTATAATTATTGGGGATTTTTCTGTTTTAATATGAACATGGTTTGTGTGGTGATATATGATGATTGGAAATGATGTTTAAGGACTCTATGAGGTGGAAAAAGTGGTCAATTGCAATCAATTTCTGTTTTGGAAGAAATTTCAGAAAATTAGGGTTCTTGAGGGAGCATTCTGTCCGAATTTTTAGCTCCTAGTTAGAGGTCGAATTGGCCTTGGCTTAAAACATGAAAGTTGTAGGGAATGACATTTTAGAGGTGCCTACAAAATTTCAGATCAATCGGAGTAGTGTAGAATGAGAAAAGTCAAAATTACTATTTCTATCCTGGTTTTACCCGAATGCTAGAATTGCGCCTGTAATTGGTTGTTTTGGCTGGAATTGCTTCCGAATTGGTTGTTGAGGCCTTCTGATGCAATTTAGCCCTGTTTCTTAGCTTGCAGCTGGTTTTGGAATTTCTGGATTTGGACTTGGATAGCCTGATTTATGATGTTTCCGCTAGAATGCGTTCTGTGAATCTGTTTTTCCGGTTCTGGTGTAGTTTCTTGTATTTTTGACCTGGTTACACTCGAAACTGGGTTGAGTGACCTTCTGCAATATTGTAGCCCTGTCTCTTAGCTTCGAAATGGTGGGTCTTGCACCTTCATCCGATAATTGTAGTGCCTTTGGTACCATTACCGCAAAATGACGTCAAAACCTATTTTTCTGGTTTTGAGCTTAACTTTCATTTCCAGACTTTTTCCTAGCTTGACTTGTCTTTGTACTACTTGGAGCTTGCTGAATGACTATTGGATGAACTTGTTGTTGTGTGTGTACCCTTGGGACTGGCTGAGGAAATAATGAAGCCCTGATGGCTGGAAAAGTAAGCAAATTTAGGGGAAGTGCTGTCCGAACTTTTAAAGGACTTGTTTGCATTGAGTTTGTGATCTAAGACTTGGATTTGAGCAAGGCAATGTTATATGATGGATGATTCTGAGCCATGGAGGTGAGTGACCTCAAACTATTTCTGAAGTTATTTATGAACCGTTTCCTGCATTATTTACTTTTGAACTGTTTCCAAAGTTACTTTTGTACCGTTTTCTTGCATTATTTACCTTTAAACTGTTTCCAAAGTTACTTTTGAACTGTTTTCTTGCATATCATGCGTGCTTGCATATGAGTTTTCCTTATTTTCTATATTTTCTTGACTTCATGACTCGTATTATTGATTGATAACGTGTTAAGTGTTTTGAATGATTTCCAAAACGAGTTTTCTAGGCGAGTGTGTACTTTATCGCACTCGACCTAAATAACTATGCAATTTTCAAGGATTTAATTATTGAAATGCTAGTTGCGCATGATGTAAGCCTTTTGGGCTGAACTGGCCATTGCCCCTTGTTACCGGTGGTCTCGAGCCAGAAACGGTCTTGGTCGGGCGATTAGGGACTTGGGTGAACGTTTGGTATACTCGAGTATTACCTTTGTAGGTTGTTGGAGGTTGGTGGAGTCTGGTGAATGAAATGAATGACCAAATGAGCGAGGCATTTATTTATAAAAGAAACGAAAATGCATTTTTCAACAGTTTGAAGGAAGGAGGAAATGTCAGGAGAACGAACGTATCTTTTCATGAATGTTACTATCGCTTTCCATTGTAAATGTTTCTTGAATTATTGATACTCCATATTTACTGTTTTGCAAATGTTGTAGTTGTTTCTGGACTTATCATTTGATTTATGACATCATTGAAATGAACTATTGTGAAACCGATTTGATTACTGATTTTTCTGGTTACTCGCTGAGTTTTTAGCTCACCCCAAAAATATTTTATTCCCCTCCACAGGGCTCAAGGCAAAGGAAGGACTTGTAGTACTTATTCACGTGAATTGATGGCCTATATTTTGTACAATTTGGATTTGGAATTGTAACAGGCCCACTTTCCCCTAAGGCGAACCAAAGGGGTTAGCGCACTGCCTGCCCAGCTCTCGCCAGGACTACAGATTAGTTCACGTCGATCTAATACGTTCCGGAACAGACCCACGCGCGTAAACAAGTCAAAATCACAAATAATAATAAAAAACGAAAATCGAAGCCGATGATGAACAGTACCGGCCACGTCAGAATCCAGATACTAGGCCGAGAGTAGCCAAAATTTTTCTTTTGCCGTTTGAAATACGAGTTGATCCGAAATTCAACCAACTATCAACCAAACATACACACATTGAAATGTAACATTTTCAAGCCAAAGCGGCATATCAAAAACCATTCATTACGAATATACATGTTCGGTTTGCCAATCAAAAGAAAGTGAACCCAATACATGTTAGGGTTTCAATCGAAGAGCTATCCAAAAGATACATTTACATGAGATCAACTTGACAACCAACAAATATAACCTTTCCAAAAGTGGTCATTTTCCTGTAAGGAAAACAAATGGAACGGAATGAGCTTAAGCCCAGTGAGTTACTACCACATAAGCAACAAAGATCACATAAGCAAAATCTTTCATTTCAAGTACACAATTAAGAAGTAAAACAAGTCGGTAAAAGGATACGGACGGCTCTCAAGAGCCCATTTCCACGCTTACATTCTTGATCCAACCTCATTGACCCTCCGTCAATGTTAAGAGTACCAACCGTAGAACCCACTTCACTCCCATCCCTTCCACCAAACATACCCCAACCGGGCCCGCACTCCAATCAGTAGCTTTTGGTAATACTCGAGTTTATCGGAATCAAAAGTCTCATTACTACAAGATTCCCCAGTACAGTCCCCGTGGCATGTCAATTTTTACGACCAAACCCTCGCCGGCTCGATTCAATTGACTACCAACGGGGTTGAGCTCAGTAGTACAGTAAGGCCGTTGGATACTCGTCCAAACGACACCAAATCAGTTTTTCATGAAGTGAATTCAATATCTCATATAGCAAGTGCAATATATCAGTGGAGCGGTAAACAGTCATTAACGGTATCACAAGGGGTGAGGGCGGTCAAGTACACCCTCACCTCAATCAATTCCAATAGCCAAATAAGCCTTCAAGGCATCAAAATCACATATAGCAAAGCCACATTGTAACATTTAAGTGAGTAGTATACTCACCACTCAAGAAAGTGATGTTTCAAGCACCGTCGTTAAACGAACGTCGTGCACCACCGTTACCTCCTAGAACAAGCAAACAAATACAATGAGACTCGATAACGAGTCATAAAGCAATGCCAATCACAACCCCAATAGGGTTTTGCAAACATATACAAGCACTATAGCAAACCAGAAAATCAGGAAATGTAGCCATCTTGGCCATAACAACAAAAACAGTTTTGCCTTCATTATGCGGTAATGGCACCAATTTCACTACGATTATCGGAGAGGGTGTAAGACCCACCATCTCGAAGCTAAAAGACAGGGCTACAACAATGTAGAAGGCCACTCAGTCCAAATCCTAGCACAACTAGGTCAAAAAGGCAGAATACCAAACCAGAACCGTAATTGCAGGTTTCCAAAACACACTATGCTGTAATCAGTACAACTCAGTCTATACAGGTCCAAATGCCGAAATTCCAAAGGCATATGATAGCTAGGACATCAAGCTACATTTCATCAGAAGACACCAACAACAAAATCCAAACCAATTCCAGCCAAAACAACCCATTTCAGACGCAGTTCGCGCATTCTGATCACCCAGAACAGCAACAGTAAAAATGACATATCTCACTCTACACTACTCCAAATGACCTAAAATGTTACAAGCACCTCAAGTATATCAATACCTACAACTTTCATGTTTTAAGAAAAGGCCAATTCGGCCTCTAAGCATGAGATACAAAACCGGACAGAAAAGGGGGTTGTGAAACCCTAACTTTTCACATTTCATTCCAAACCCAAAATTGGTTGCAATTATCAATAATTCACACCTACTAGAGTCATTACCCCTCATTACCAACCATCATAAACAACCTCAACATCATGATCACATTAAACCAGAAAATTCATCAATAAAATAAAAACTTCACCAATTCATCTCAAACCAAGAAAGAAATCACAAATTCCAGCACCTTAGCCACTACTAAGCATAACTTAAGCTTCATTAAGTGTAAGAGGAAGTTCCATAATCACTCACCTTGAACACAAGAGAGGGAGAGTTGTAGGACACCTTAGCTTCCACAAAAACTTCACCAAACTAACCACTAACACCAAATGGAAAGATTGTATGGAGTAGAAACTAGTTTATGTGATTGGTTTTGGAAGATTGAGCTAGTTGGAAACTTGAAAATTGAAGAAGTTTTCTTCCTTCTTTTGCAAGAGAGAGAGCCGGCCACAATGGTGAAAGAAATGGTGATTTTTGGTTAATTTTTTAGATATTTAACCAATTTGGTCAAAAGTCAAAAACCATGAATAGTTGTCATAAGCCATACCCAATGAAATGGTGACACTTGTCACCTCAATTAATGCATTCCTATCCCTTCCTTTTCCTCTCACATCAATCACTTTACATCCTCTACTTATCTCTTAATACCCGATAAGTTTCACACAGTATCCAGAATTTAACCTAATTGGCCGCATTTTTCCGAACTTTTCGCACTAGTGGGTCCCACGTCCGCTATTTATCCTTAATTTGCCAAAAACTTTTCAATGCTAGAAAAATCATCTCAATACTATAATTACTCATAAAATGCACAAGAAGAATTTTCCTAAGCCAGAAAATACAGAAAACATGCCATTAAAGGGGATAAACCCTAAGAAAATTATTAAGAGGAATTTACGGGTTCTCACACTCTCTCCCCCTTAAAAGAATTTCGTCCTCGAAATTCCTTATCATTGACTACTCTGGGATTAAACTGAGCATTATACTTAGCTAACAGATCTGTACCCCTTCACTGGCCAGGTTCAGCAAGTTATTACCTTCCACGTCCTCTAAGGGGTCAAAGACTTGATGTTGTTCTAAGGAGTACACCCGAGATGACACTTTCGATCCATCCTTGTCCCCCTTCGGCTGAGCAGGGTTGGTCATAGTTGGTGGCAAAGTCCCTTGCCGCTCGCGCAGGCGAGCTGGACAGTTAGCAATTTGATGTTCGGCACTCCCACAGAGCAAGCATTTTCCTCCTTTCTTCCAGCAGTTGTCCTCCGAGTGGTTTAATTTTCCGCAATACCCGCAGGGTCCGCGTGCTGCAGAAGCCGAGCCTCCTCTTGACGGGCTCTCTTGTGACACTCCCGGCATCCTTACTCCTCCCGTTCCCCGCCCAAACTTGGGTGGGGTACTTTCACCCCCCTGCCCCGAACTACTTCCAGGAAATCCTCTCTTTTTCGCCTGGTAGTTTTTCACCTGAAGCCTAGCATTCTCTACTCGTTGTGCCTTCTCCACTGCTTCGCTGAAGGCGTTAATTTGGGCTGCCGCGAGGTCCTTCTGGATTTCTACGTTCAGGCCCTGGACAAATCGCCGTATTCTTCGTTGCTCGGTCATGATGAGTTCGGGCGCAAATTTGGATAGGCGGGTGAATTGGCTCTCATATTCCGCCACAGTTTGAGCTCCTTGGCGGAGTCGAATGAACTCGTCTTCCTTCCTCTCCTGAACTAGAGGAGGGAAAAACTTCGCATTGAACTCTCTGATGAAGTTCACCCAAGTCCTAGGTGTTGTTCTCGTTCCCACTTCTGCCGAATTACGTTCCACCAGGAACGGGCTGCCCCCTCAAGCTGAAACACGGCAAAAGTCACCTGCCGTTCGTCAGGGTAGTGTAGGGCAGCAAATATATCCACCATCTTTTCAAGCCATCTTTCGGCAACGTCTGGGTCGGGTCGCCCAACAAACTTTGGCGGAGCGAACTTTTGGAATCGTTCGAGAGCTCTGTCTTCGCTCTCGATATGGTTACCAGGGTTTCCAGGGTTAGGGTTTGGGTTTTGGCCCTGCTGTTGCACTACTTGTGCTAGTAAGTCTGTCATTTGCTGCATAGCAGCAGCTATTTGCGCATTAGGGTTTACTTGCGGTTCCAAATTGGGTCCAGTAGAGGTTTCCCCCGTACCCCTAACCGGTGTGGGTTGTCTAATTCTGCGTCCACGGCCTCGACCACTCCGAGTGCCTTCCATCAATCTAAGTCAATCTAGATCACCAAATAAATATACTGTTAAAGGGCACCTAACCCTCCTTTCCGTAGCACCAGACAGGAACAATGAAACAAGAATAAGTAACTCAAACAATTACCGCGAACAGCATTTAAACACATAACACGTATACATAGATCACATAACCAGGTTAAGCAATTATACGGAACAGTCAGTCAAGTACATACGAAGTCATTCCATGAAACAAAAGGGTCCTCCAAAAGTACTATAGACACCTAGGTCACAAGTGCAAAAGAACTCACGAAAAGCTTTTCCCCTTCTAGGGCTTCGTCCAAATATTTATATCTTAATCAAGGTCGATCACGCTTAACCACACCCGAACAAACCACACGAAGTTCCATTGAGTCGCCTTTCTAGTTCACCAAATCCTTTCTAACCTAGGCACTCATATCTTTCGTATCCGGGCGCAAGAATCTCGTCTAAGATAATTCACATCTCGAGCCGGCCGGTCCCAAGAGTAAACCATCCTTATTAAAGATTCCTACCCGACATACATACCTAGCTTCCTCGAGTCCCATGATAATGATTCGTACACTTATCACATGCCCGGTTCATAACTTACGCTCAAACGAGCACTTAGACATATTCATGAAATTAGGACCACAACACCACTTGGCCCAGTCTCACTCCGCACAGAGACCACGCGAAGTGGCTCTGATACCACTTGTAACAGCCCCACTTTCCCCTAAGGCGAACCAAAGGGGTTAGCGGACTACCTGCCCAGCTCTTGCCAGGACTACGGATTAGTTCACGTCGATCTAATACGTTCCGGAACAGACCCACGCGCGTAAACAAGTCAAAATCACAAATAATAATAAAAAACGAAAATCGAAGCCGATGATGAACAGTACCGGCCACGTCAGAATCCAGATACTAGGCCGAGAGTAGCCAAAATTTTTCTTTTGCCGTTTGAAATACGAGTTGATCTGAAATTCAACCAACTATCAACCAAACATACACACATTGAAATGTAACATTTTCAAGCCAAAGCGGCATATCAAAAACCATTCATTACGAATATACATGTTCGGTTTGCCAATCAAAAGAAAGTGAACCCAATACATGTTAGGGTTTCAATCGAAGAGCTATCCAAAAGATACATTTACATGAGCTCAACTTGACAACCAACAAATATAACCTTTCCAAAAGTGGTCATTTTCCTGTAAGGAAAACAAATGGAACGGAATGAGCTTAAGCCCAGTGAGTTACTACCACATAAGCAACAAAGATCACATAAGCAAAATCTTTCATTTCAAGTACACAATTAAGAAGTAAAACAAGTCGGTAAAAGGATACGGACGGCTCTCAAGACCCCATTTCCACGCTTACATTCTTGATCCAACCTCATTGACCCTCCGTCAATGTTAAGAGTACCAACCGTTGAACCCACTTCACTCCCATCCCTTCCACCAAACATACCCCAACCGGGCCCGCACTCCAATCAGTAGCTTTTGGTAATACTCGAGTTTACCGGAATCAAAAGTCTCATTACTACAAGATTCCCCAGTACAGTCCCCGTGGCATGTCAATTTTTACGACCAAACCCTCGCCGGCTCGATTCAATTGACTACCAACGGGGTTGAGCTCAGTAGTACAGTAAGGCCGTTGGATACTCGTCCAAACGACACCAAATCAGTTTTTCATGAAGTGAATTCAATATCTCATATAGCAAGTGCAATATATCAGTGGAGCGGTAAACAGTCATTAACGGTATCACAAGGGGTGAGGGCGGTCAAGTACACCCTCACCTCAATCAATTCCAATAGCCAAATAAGCCTTCAAGGCATCAAAATCACATATAGCAAAGCCACATTGTAACATTTAAGTGAGTAGTATACTCACCACTCAAGAAAGTGATGTTTCATGCACCGTCGTTAAACGAACGTCGTGCACCACCGTTACCTCCTAGAACAAGCAAACAAATACAATGAGACTCGATAACGAGTCATAAAGCAATGCCAATCACAACCCCAATAGGGTTTTGCAAACATATACAAGCACTATAGCAAACCAGAAAATCAGGAAATGTAGCCATCTTGGCCATAACAACAAAAACAGTTTTGCCTTCATTATGCGGTAATGGCACCAATTTCACTACGATTATCGGAGAGGATGTAAGACCCACCATCTCGAAGCTAAAAGACAGGGCTACAACAATGTAGAAGGCCACTCAGTCCAAATCCTAGCACAACTAGGTCAAAAAGGCAGAATACCAAACCAGAACCGTAATTGCAGGTTTCCAAAACACACTATGCTGTAATCAGTACAACTCAGTCTATACAGGTCCAAATGCCGAAATTCCAAAGGCATATGATATCTAGGACATCAAGCTACATTTCATCAGAAGACACCAACAACAAAATCCAAACCAATTCCAGCCAAAACAACCCATTTCAGACGCAGTTCGCGCATTCTGATCACCCAGAACAGCAACAGTAAAAATGACATATCTCACTCTACACTACTCCAAATGACCTGAAATTTTATAGACACCTCAAACACATCAATACCTACAACTTTCGTGTTTTAAGAAAAGGCCAATTCGGCCTCTAGGCATGAGATACAAAACCGGACAGAAAAGGGGGTTGTGAAACCCTAACTTTTCACATTTCATTCCAAACCCAAAATTGGTTGCAATTATCAATAATTCACACCTACTAGAGTCATTACCCCTCATTACCAACCATCATAAACAACCTCAACATCATGATCACATTAAACCAGAAAATTCATCAATAAAATAAAAACTTCACCAATTCATCTCAAACCAAGAAAGAAATCACAAATTCCAGCACCTTAGCCACTACTAAGCATAACTTAAGCTTCATTAAGTGTAAGAGGAAGTTCCATAATCACTCACCTTGAACACAAGAGAGGGAGAGTTGTAGGACACCTTAGCTTCCACAAAAACTTCACCAAACTAACCACTAACACCAAATGGAAAGATTGTATGGAGTAGAAACTAGTTTATGTGATTGGTTTTGGAAGATTGAGCTAGTTGGAAACTTGAAAATTGAAGAAGTTTTCTTCCTTCTTTTGCAAGAGAGAGAGCCGGCCACAATGGTGAAAGAAATGGTGATTTTTGGTTAATTTTTTAGATATTTAACCAATTTGGTCAAAAGTCAAAAACCATGAATAGTTGTCATAAGCCATACCCAATGAAATGGTGACACTTGTCACCTCAATTAATGCATTCCTATCCCTTCCTTTTCCTCTCACATCAATCACTTTACATCCTCTACTTATCTCTTAATACCCGATAAGTTTCACACAGTATCCAGAATTTAACCTAATTGGCCGCATTTTTCCGAACTTTTCGCACTAGTGGGTCCCACGTCCGCTATTTATCCTTAATTTGCCAAAAACTTTTCAATGCTAGAAAAATCATCTCAATACTATAATTACTCATAAAATGCACAAGAAGAATTTTCCTAAGCCAGAAAATGCAGAAAACATGCCATTAAAGGGGATAAACCCTAAGAAAATTATTAAGAGGAATTTACGGGTTCTCACACTCTCTCCCCCTTAAAAGAATTTCGTCCTCGAAATTCCTTATCATTGACTACTCTGGGATTAAACTGAGCATTATACTTAGCTAACAGATCTGTACCCCTTCACTGGCCAGGTTCAGCAAGTTATTACCTTCCACGTCCTCTAAGGGGTCAAAGACTTGATGTTGTTCTAAGGAGTACACCCGAGATGACACTTTCGATCCATCCTTGTCCCCCTTCGGCTGAGCAGGGTTGGTCATAGTTGGTGGCAAAGTCCCTTGCCGCTCGCGCAGGCGAGCTGGACAGTTAGCAATTTGATGTTCGGCACTCCCACAGAGCAAGCATTTTCCTCCTTTCTTCCAGCAGTTGTCCTCCGAGTGGTTTAATTTTCCGCAATACCCGCAGGGTCCGCGTGCTGCAGAAGCCGAGCCTCCTCTTGACGGGCTCTCTTGTGACACTCCCGGCATCCTTACTCCTCCCGTTCCCCGCCCAAACTTGGGTGGGGTACTTTCACCCCCCTGCCCCGAACTACTTCCAGGAAATCCTCTCTTTTTCGCCTGGTAGTTTTTCACCTGAAGCCTAGCATTCTCTACTCGTTGTGCCTTCTCCACTGCTTCGCTGAAGGCGTTAATTTGGGCTGCCGCGAGGTCCTTCTGGATTTCTACGTTCAGGCCCTGGACAAATCGCCGTATTCTTCGTTGCTCGGTCATGATGAGTTCGGGCGCAAATTTGGATAGGCGGGTGAATTGGCTCTCATATTCCGCCACAGTTTGAGCTCCTTGGCGGAGTCGAATGAACTCGTCTTCCTTCCTCTCCTGAACTAGAGGAGGGAAAAACTTCGCATTGAACTCTCTGATGAAGTTCACCCAAGTCCTAGGTGTCGTTCTCGTTCCCACTTCTGCCGAATTACGTTCCACCAGGAACGGGCTGCCCCCTCAAGCTGAAACACGGCAAAAGTCACCTGCCGTTCGTCAGGGTAGTGTAGGGCAGCAAATATATCCACCATCTTTTCAAGCCATCTTTCGGCAACGTCTGGGTCGGGTCGCCCAACAAACTTTGGCGGAGCGAACTTTTGGAATCGTTCGAGAGCTCTGTCTTCGCTCTCGATATGGTTACCAGGGTTTCCAGGGTTAGGGTTTGGGTTTTGGCCCTGCTGTTGCACTACTTGTGCTAGTAAGTCTGTCATTTGCTGCATAGCAGCAGCTATTTGCGCATTAGGGTTTACTTGCGGTTCCAAATTGGGTCCAGTAGAGGTTTCCCCCGTACCCCTAACCGGTGTGGGTTGTCTAATTCTGCGTCCACGGCCTCGACCACTCCGAGTGCCTTCCATCAATCTAAGTCAATCTAGATCACCAAATAAATATACTGTTAAAGGGCACCTAACCCTCCTTTCCGTAGCACCAGACAGGAACAATGAAACAAGAATAAGTAACTCAAACAATTACCGCGAACAGCATTTAAACACATAACACGTATACATAGATCACATAACCAGGTTAAGCAATTATACGGAACAGTCAGTCAAGTACATACGAAGTCATTCCATGAAACAAAAGGGTCCTCCAAAAGTACTATAGACACCTAGGTCACAAGTGCAAAAGAACTCACGAAAAGCTTTTCCCCTTCTAGGGCTTCGTCCAAATATTTATATCTTAATCAAGGTCGATCACGCTTAACCACACCCGAACAAACCACACGAAGTTCCATTGAGTCGCCTTTCTAGTTCACCAAATCCTTTCTAACCTAGGCACTCATATCTTTCGTATCCGGGCGCAAGAATCTCGTCTAAGATAATTCACATCTCGAGCCGGCCGGTCCCAAGAGTAAACCATCCTTATTAAAGATTCCTACCCGACATACATACCTAGCTTCCTCGAGTCCCATGATAATGATTCGTACACTTATCACATGCCCGGTTCATAACTTACGCTCAAACGAGCACTTAGACATATTCATGAAATTAGGACCACAACACCACTTGGCCCAGTCTCACTCCGCACAGAGACCACGCGAAGTGGCTCTGATACCACTTGTAACAGCCCCACTTTCCCCTAAGGCGAACCAAAGGGGTTAGCGGACTACCTGCCCAGCTCTTGCCAGGACTACGGATTAGTTCACGTCGATCTAATACGTTCCGGAACAGACCCACGCGCGTAAACAAGTCAAAATCACAAATAATAATAAAAAACGAAAATCGAAGCCGATGATGAACAGTACCGGCCACGTCAGAATCCAGATACTAGGCCGAGAGTAGCCAAAATTTTTCTTTTGCCGTTTGAAATACGAGTTGATCTGAAATTCAACCAACTATCAACCAAACATACACACATTGAAATGTAACATTTTCAAGCCAAAGCGGCATATCAAAAACCATTCATTACGAATATACATGTTCGGTTTGCCAATCAAAAGAAAGTGAACCCAATACATGTTAGGGTTTCAATCGAAGAGCTATCCAAAAGATACATTTACATGAGCTCAACTTGACAACCAACAAATATAACCTTTCCAAAAGTGGTCATTTTCCTGTAAGGAAAACAAATGGAACGGAATGAGCTTAAGCCCAGTGAGTTACTACCACATAAGCAACAAAGATCACATAAGCAAAATCTTTCATTTCAAGTACACAATTAAGAAGTAAAACAAGTCGGTAAAAGGATACGGACGGCTCTCAAGACCCCATTTCCACGCTTACATTCTTGATCCAACCTCATTGACCCTCCGTCAATGTTAAGAGTACCAACCGTTGAACCCACTTCACTCCCATCCCTTCCACCAAACATACCCCAACCGGGCCCGCACTCCAATCAGTAGCTTTTGGTAATACTCGAGTTTACCGGAATCAAAAGTCTCATTACTACAAGATTCCCCAGTACAGTCCCCGTGGCATGTCAATTTTTACGACCAAACCCTCGCCGGCTCGATTCAATTGACTACCAACGGGGTTGAGCTCAGTAGTACAGTAAGGCCGTTGGATACTCGTCCAAACGACACCAAATCAGTTTTTCATGAAGTGAATTCAATATCTCATATAGCAAGTGCAATATATCAGTGGAGCGGTAAACAGTCATTAACGGTATCACAAGGGGTGAGGGCGGTCAAGTACACCCTCACCTCAATCAATTCCAATAGCCAAATAAGCCTTCAAGGCATCAAAATCACATATAGCAAAGCCACATTGTAACATTTAAGTGAGTAGTATACTCACCACTCAAGAAAGTGATGTTTCATGCACCGTCGTTAAACGAACGTCGTGCACCACCGTTACCTCCTAGAACAAGCAAACAAATACAATGAGACTCGATAACGAGTCATAAAGCAATGCCAATCACAACCCCAATAGGGTTTTGCAAACATATACAAGCACTATAGCAAACCAGAAAATCAGGAAATGTAGCCATCTTGGCCATAACAACAAAAACAGTTTTGCCTTCATTATGCGGTAATGGCACCAATTTCACTACGATTATCGGAGAGGATGTAAGACCCACCATCTCGAAGCTAAAAGACAGGGCTACAACAATGTAGAAGGCCACTCAGTCCAAATCCTAGCACAACTAGGTCAAAAAGGCAGAATACCAAACCAGAACCGTAATTGCAGGTTTCCAAAACACACTATGCTGTAATCAGTACAACTCAGTCTATACAGGTCCAAATGCCGAAATTCCAAAGGCATATGATATCTAGGACATCAAGCTACATTTCATCAGAAGACACCAACAACAAAATCCAAACCAATTCCAGCCAAAACAACCCATTTCAGACGCAGTTCGCGCATTCTGATCACCCAGAACAGCAACAGTAAAAATGACATATCTCACTCTACACTACTCCAAATGACCTGAAATTTTATAGACACCTCAAACACATCAATACCTACAACTTTCGTGTTTTAAGAAAAGGCCAATTCGGCCTCTAGGCATGAGATACAAAACCGGACAGAAAAGGGGGTTGTGAAACCCTAACTTTTCACATTTCATTCCAAACCCAAAATTGGTTGCAATTATCAATAATTCACACCTACTAGAGTCATTACCCCTCATTACCAACCATCATAAACAACCTCAACATCATGATCACATTAAACCAGAAAATTCATCAATAAAATAAAAACTTCACCAATTCATCTCAAACCAAGAAAGAAATCACAAATTCCAGCACCTTAGCCACTACTAAGCATAACTTAAGCTTCATTAAGTGTAAGAGGAAGTTCCATAATCACTCACCTTGAACACAAGAGAGGGAGAGTTGTAGGACACCTTAGCTTCCACAAAAACTTCACCAAACTAACCACTAACACCAAATGGAAAGATTGTATGGAGTAGAAACTAGTTTATGTGATTGGTTTTGGAAGATTGAGCTAGTTGGAAACTTGAAAATTGAAGAAGTTTTCTTCCTTCTTTTGCAAGAGAGAGAGCCGGCCACAATGGTGAAAGAAATGGTGATTTTTGGTTAATTTTTTAGATATTTAACCAATTTGGTCAAAAGTCAAAAACCATGAATAGTTGTCATAAGCCATACCCAATGAAATGGTGACACTTGTCACCTCAATTAATGCATTCCTATCCCTTCCTTTTCCTCTCACATCAATCACTTTACATCCTCTACTTATCTCTTAATACCCGATAAGTTTCACACAGTATCCAGAATTTAACCTAATTGGCCGCATTTTTCCGAACTTTTCGCACTAGTGGGTCCCACGTCCGCTATTTATCCTTAATTTGCCAAAAACTTTTCAATGCTAGAAAAATCATCTCAATACTATAATTACTCATAAAATGCACAAGAAGAATTTTCCTAAGCCAGAAAATGCAGAAAACATGCCATTAAAGGGGATAAACCCTAAGAAAATTATTAAGAGGAATTTACGGGTTCTCACACTCTCTCCCCCTTAAAAGAATTTCGTCCTCGAAATTCCTTATCATTGACTACTCTGGGATTAAACTGAGCATTATACTTAGCTAACAGATCTGTACCCCTTCACTGGCCAGGTTCAGCAAGTTATTACCTTCCACGTCCTCTAAGGGGTCAAAGACTTGATGTTGTTCTAAGGAGTACACCCGAGATGACACTTTCGATCCATCCTTGTCCCCCTTCGGCTGAGCAGGGTTGGTCATAGTTGGTGGCAAAGTCCCTTGCCGCTCGCGCAGGCGAGCTGGACAGTTAGCAATTTGATGTTCGGCACTCCCACAGAGCAAGCATTTTCCTCCTTTCTTCCAGCAGTTGTCCTCCGAGTGGTTTAATTTTCCGCAATACCCGCAGGGTCCGCGTGCTGCAGAAGCCGAGCCTCCTCTTGACGGGCTCTCTTGTGACACTCCCGGCATCCTTACTCCTCCCGTTCCCCGCCCAAACTTGGGTGGGGTACTTTCACCCCCCTGCCCCGAACTACTTCCAGGAAATCCTCTCTTTTTCGCCTGGTAGTTTTTCACCTGAAGCCTAGCATTCTCTACTCGTTGTGCCTTCTCCACTGCTTCGCTGAAGGCGTTAATTTGGGCTGCCGCGAGGTCCTTCTGGATTTCTACGTTCAGGCCCTGGACAAATCGCCGTATTCTTCGTTGCTCGGTCATGATGAGTTCGGGCGCAAATTTGGATAGGCGGGTGAATTGGCTCTCATATTCCGCCACAGTTTGAGCTCCTTGGCGGAGTCGAATGAACTCGTCTTCCTTCCTCTCCTGAACTAGAGGAGGGAAAAACTTCGCATTGAACTCTCTGATGAAGTTCACCCAAGTCCTAGGTGTCGTTCTCGTTCCCACTTCTGCCGAATTACGTTCCACCAGGAACGGGCTGCCCCCTCAAGCTGAAACACGGCAAAAGTCACCTGCCGTTCGTCAGGGTAGTGTAGGGCAGCAAATATATCCACCATCTTTTCAAGCCATCTTTCGGCAACGTCTGGGTCGGGTCGCCCAACAAACTTTGGCGGAGCGAACTTTTGGAATCGTTCGAGAGCTCTGTCTTCGCTCTCGATATGGTTACCAGGGTTTCCAGGGTTAGGGTTTGGGTTTTGGCCCTGCTGTTGCACTACTTGTGCTAGTAAGTCTGTCATTTGCTGCATAGCAGCAGCTATTTGCGCATTAGGGTTTACTTGCGGTTCCAAATTGGGTCCAGTAGAGGTTTCCCCCGTACCCCTAACCGGTGTGGGTTGTCTAATTCTGCGTCCACGGCCTCGACCACTCCGAGTGCCTTCCATCAATCTAAGTCAATCTAGATCACCAAATAAATATACTGTTAAAGGGCACCTAACCCTCCTTTCCGTAGCACCAGACAGGAACAATGAAACAAGAATAAGTAACTCAAACAATTACCGCGAACAGCATTTAAACACATAACACGTATACATAGATCACATAACCAGGTTAAGCAATTATACGGAACAGTCAGTCAAGTACATACGAAGTCATTCCATGAAACAAAAGGGTCCTCCAAAAGTACTATAGACACCTAGGTCACAAGTGCAAAAGAACTCACGAAAAGCTTTTCCCCTTCTAGGGCTTCGTCCAAATATTTATATCTTAATCAAGGTCGATCACGCTTAACCACACCCGAACAAACCACACGAAGTTCCATTGAGTCGCCTTTCTAGTTCACCAAATCCTTTCTAACCTAGGCACTCATATCTTTCGTATCCGGGCGCAAGAATCTCGTCTAAGATAATTCACATCTCGAGCCGGCCGGTCCCAAGAGTAAACCATCCTTATTAAAGATTCCTACCCGACATACATACCTAGCTTCCTCGAGTCCCATGATAATGATTCGTACACTTATCACATGCCCGGTTCATAACTTACGCTCAAACGAGCACTTAGACATATTCATGAAATTAGGACCACAACACCACTTGGCCCAGTCTCACTCCGCACAGAGACCACGCGAAGTGGCTCTGATACCACTTGTAACAGCCCCACTTTCCCCTAAGGCGAACCAAAGGGGTTAGCGGACTACCTGCCCAGCTCTTGCCAGGACTACGGATTAGTTCACGTCGATCTAATACGTTCCGGAACAGACCCACGCGCGTAAACAAGTCAAAATCACAAATAATAATAAAAAACGAAAATCGAAGCCGATGATGAACAGTACCGGCCACGTCAGAATCCAGATACTAGGCCGAGAGTAGCCAAAATTTTTCTTTTGCCGTTTGAAATACGAGTTGATCTGAAATTCAACCAACTATCAACCAAACATACACACATTGAAATGTAACATTTTCAAGCCAAAGCGGCATATCAAAAACCATTCATTACGAATATACATGTTCGGTTTGCCAATCAAAAGAAAGTGAACCCAATACATGTTAGGGTTTCAATCGAAGAGCTATCCAAAAGATACATTTACATGAGCTCAACTTGACAACCAACAAATATAACCTTTCCAAAAGTGGTCATTTTCCTGTAAGGAAAACAAATGGAACGGAATGAGCTTAAGCCCAGTGAGTTACTACCACATAAGCAACAAAGATCACATAAGCAAAATCTTTCATTTCAAGTACACAATTAAGAAGTAAAACAAGTCGGTAAAAGGATACGGACGGCTCTCAAGACCCCATTTCCACGCTTACATTCTTGATCCAACCTCATTGACCCTCCGTCAATGTTAAGAGTACCAACCGTTGAACCCACTTCACTCCCATCCCTTCCACCAAACATACCCCAACCGGGCCCGCACTCCAATCAGTAGCTTTTGGTAATACTCGAGTTTACCGGAATCAAAAGTCTCATTACTACAAGATTCCCCAGTACAGTCCCCGTGGCATGTCAATTTTTACGACCAAACCCTCGCCGGCTCGATTCAATTGACTACCAACGGGGTTGAGCTCAGTAGTACAGTAAGGCCGTTGGATACTCGTCCAAACGACACCAAATCAGTTTTTCATGAAGTGAATTCAATATCTCATATAGCAAGTGCAATATATCAGTGGAGCGGTAAACAGTCATTAACGGTATCACAAGGGGTGAGGGCGGTCAAGTACACCCTCACCTCAATCAATTCCAATAGCCAAATAAGCCTTCAAGGCATCAAAATCACATATAGCAAAGCCACATTGTAACATTTAAGTGAGTAGTATACTCACCACTCAAGAAAGTGATGTTTCATGCACCGTCGTTAAACGAACGTCGTGCACCACCGTTACCTCCTAGAACAAGCAAACAAATACAATGAGACTCGATAACGAGTCATAAAGCAATGCCAATCACAACCCCAATAGGGTTTTGCAAACATATACAAGCACTATAGCAAACCAGAAAATCAGGAAATGTAGCCATCTTGGCCATAACAACAAAAACAGTTTTGCCTTCATTATGCGGTAATGGCACCAATTTCACTACGATTATCGGAGAGGATGTAAGACCCACCATCTCGAAGCTAAAAGACAGGGCTACAACAATGTAGAAGGCCACTCAGTCCAAATCCTAGCACAACTAGGTCAAAAAGGCAGAATACCAAACCAGAACCGTAATTGCAGGTTTCCAAAACACACTATGCTGTAATCAGTACAACTCAGTCTATACAGGTCCAAATGCCGAAATTCCAAAGGCATATGATATCTAGGACATCAAGCTACATTTCATCAGAAGACACCAACAACAAAATCCAAACCAATTCCAGCCAAAACAACCCATTTCAGACGCAGTTCGCGCATTCTGATCACCCAGAACAGCAACAGTAAAAATGACATATCTCACTCTACACTACTCCAAATGACCTGAAATTTTATAGACACCTCAAACACATCAATACCTACAACTTTCGTGTTTTAAGAAAAGGCCAATTCGGCCTCTAGGCATGAGATACAAAACCGGACAGAAAAGGGGGTTGTGAAACCCTAACTTTTCACATTTCATTCCAAACCCAAAATTGGTTGCAATTATCAATAATTCACACCTACTAGAGTCATTACCCCTCATTACCAACCATCATAAACAACCTCAACATCATGATCACATTAAACCAGAAAATTCATCAATAAAATAAAAACTTCACCAATTCATCTCAAACCAAGAAAGAAATCACAAATTCCAGCACCTTAGCCACTACTAAGCATAACTTAAGCTTCATTAAGTGTAAGAGGAAGTTCCATAATCACTCACCTTGAACACAAGAGAGGGAGAGTTGTAGGACACCTTAGCTTCCACAAAAACTTCACCAAACTAACCACTAACACCAAATGGAAAGATTGTATGGAGTAGAAACTAGTTTATGTGATTGGTTTTGGAAGATTGAGCTAGTTGGAAACTTGAAAATTGAAGAAGTTTTCTTCCTTCTTTTGCAAGAGAGAGAGCCGGCCACAATGGTGAAAGAAATGGTGATTTTTGGTTAATTTTTTAGATATTTAACCAATTTGGTCAAAAGTCAAAAACCATGAATAGTTGTCATAAGCCATACCCAATGAAATGGTGACACTTGTCACCTCAATTAATGCATTCCTATCCCTTCCTTTTCCTCTCACATCAATCACTTTACATCCTCTACTTATCTCTTAATACCCGATAAGTTTCACACAGTATCCAGAATTTAACCTAATTGGCCGCATTTTTCCGAACTTTTCGCACTAGTGGGTCCCACGTCCGCTATTTATCCTTAATTTGCCAAAAACTTTTCAATGCTAGAAAAATCATCTCAATACTATAATTACTCATAAAATGCACAAGAAGAATTTTCCTAAGCCAGAAAATGCAGAAAACATGCCATTAAAGGGGATAAACCCTAAGAAAATTATTAAGAGGAATTTACGGGTTCTCACACTCTCTCCCCCTTAAAAGAATTTCGTCCTCGAAATTCCTTATCATTGACTACTCTGGGATTAAACTGAGCATTATACTTAGCTAACAGATCTGTACCCCTTCACTGGCCAGGTTCAGCAAGTTATTACCTTCCACGTCCTCTAAGGGGTCAAAGACTTGATGTTGTTCTAAGGAGTACACCCGAGATGACACTTTCGATCCATCCTTGTCCCCCTTCGGCTGAGCAGGGTTGGTCATAGTTGGTGGCAAAGTCCCTTGCCGCTCGCGCAGGCGAGCTGGACAGTTAGCAATTTGATGTTCGGCACTCCCACAGAGCAAGCATTTTCCTCCTTTCTTCCAGCAGTTGTCCTCCGAGTGGTTTAATTTTCCGCAATACCCGCAGGGTCCGCGTGCTGCAGAAGCCGAGCCTCCTCTTGACGGGCTCTCTTGTGACACTCCCGGCATCCTTACTCCTCCCGTTCCCCGCCCAAACTTGGGTGGGGTACTTTCACCCCCCTGCCCCGAACTACTTCCAGGAAATCCTCTCTTTTTCGCCTGGTAGTTTTTCACCTGAAGCCTAGCATTCTCTACTCGTTGTGCCTTCTCCACTGCTTCGCTGAAGGCGTTAATTTGGGCTGCCGCGAGGTCCTTCTGGATTTCTACGTTCAGGCCCTGGACAAATCGCCGTATTCTTCGTTGCTCGGTCATGATGAGTTCGGGCGCAAATTTGGATAGGCGGGTGAATTGGCTCTCATATTCCGCCACAGTTTGAGCTCCTTGGCGGAGTCGAATGAACTCGTCTTCCTTCCTCTCCTGAACTAGAGGAGGGAAAAACTTCGCATTGAACTCTCTGATGAAGTTCACCCAAGTCCTAGGTGTCGTTCTCGTTCCCACTTCTGCCGAATTACGTTCCACCAGGAACGGGCTGCCCCCTCAAGCTGAAACACGGCAAAAGTCACCTGCCGTTCGTCAGGGTAGTGTAGGGCAGCAAATATATCCACCATCTTTTCAAGCCATCTTTCGGCAACGTCTGGGTCGGGTCGCCCAACAAACTTTGGCGGAGCGAACTTTTGGAATCGTTCGAGAGCTCTGTCTTCGCTCTCGATATGGTTACCAGGGTTTCCAGGGTTAGGGTTTGGGTTTTGGCCCTGCTGTTGCACTACTTGTGCTAGTAAGTCTGTCATTTGCTGCATAGCAGCAGCTATTTGCGCATTAGGGTTTACTTGCGGTTCCAAATTGGGTCCAGTAGAGGTTTCCCCCGTACCCCTAACCGGTGTGGGTTGTCTAATTCTGCGTCCACGGCCTCGACCACTCCGAGTGCCTTCCATCAATCTAAGTCAATCTAGATCACCAAATAAATATACTGTTAAAGGGCACCTAACCCTCCTTTCCGTAGCACCAGACAGGAACAATGAAACAAGAATAAGTAACTCAAACAATTACCGCGAACAGCATTTAAACACATAACACGTATACATAGATCACATAACCAGGTTAAGCAATTATACGGAACAGTCAGTCAAGTACATACGAAGTCATTCCATGAAACAAAAGGGTCCTCCAAAAGTACTATAGACACCTAGGTCACAAGTGCAAAAGAACTCACGAAAAGCTTTTCCCCTTCTAGGGCTTCGTCCAAATATTTATATCTTAATCAAGGTCGATCACGCTTAACCACACCCGAACAAACCACACGAAGTTCCATTGAGTCGCCTTTCTAGTTCACCAAATCCTTTCTAACCTAGGCACTCATATCTTTCGTATCCGGGCGCAAGAATCTCGTCTAAGATAATTCACATCTCGAGCCGGCCGGTCCCAAGAGTAAACCATCCTTATTAAAGATTCCTACCCGACATACATACCTAGCTTCCTCGAGTCCCATGATAATGATTCGTACACTTATCACATGCCCGGTTCATAACTTACGCTCAAACGAGCACTTAGACATATTCATGAAATTAGGACCACAACACCACTTGGCCCAGTCTCACTCCGCACAGAGACCACGCGAAGTGGCTCTGATACCACTTGTAACAGCCCCACTTTCCCCTAAGGCGAACCAAAGGGGTTAGCGGACTACCTGCCCAGCTCTTGCCAGGACTACGGATTAGTTCACGTCGATCTAATACGTTCCGGAACAGACCCACGCGCGTAAACAAGTCAAAATCACAAATAATAATAAAAAACGAAAATCGAAGCCGATGATGAACAGTACCGGCCACGTCAGAATCCAGATACTAGGCCGAGAGTAGCCAAAATTTTTCTTTTGCCGTTTGAAATACGAGTTGATCTGAAATTCAACCAACTATCAACCAAACATACACACATTGAAATGTAACATTTTCAAGCCAAAGCGGCATATCAAAAACCATTCATTACGAATATACATGTTCGGTTTGCCAATCAAAAGAAAGTGAACCCAATACATGTTAGGGTTTCAATCGAAGAGCTATCCAAAAGATACATTTACATGAGCTCAACTTGACAACCAACAAATATAACCTTTCCAAAAGTGGTCATTTTCCTGTAAGGAAAACAAATGGAACGGAATGAGCTTAAGCCCAGTGAGTTACTACCACATAAGCAACAAAGATCACATAAGCAAAATCTTTCATTTCAAGTACACAATTAAGAAGTAAAACAAGTCGGTAAAAGGATACGGACGGCTCTCAAGACCCCATTTCCACGCTTACATTCTTGATCCAACCTCATTGACCCTCCGTCAATGTTAAGAGTACCAACCGTTGAACCCACTTCACTCCCATCCCTTCCACCAAACATACCCCAACCGGGCCCGCACTCCAATCAGTAGCTTTTGGTAATACTCGAGTTTACCGGAATCAAAAGTCTCATTACTACAAGATTCCCCAGTACAGTCCCCGTGGCATGTCAATTTTTACGACCAAACCCTCGCCGGCTCGATTCAATTGACTACCAACGGGGTTGAGCTCAGTAGTACAGTAAGGCCGTTGGATACTCGTCCAAACGACACCAAATCAGTTTTTCATGAAGTGAATTCAATATCTCATATAGCAAGTGCAATATATCAGTGGAGCGGTAAACAGTCATTAACGGTATCACAAGGGGTGAGGGCGGTCAAGTACACCCTCACCTCAATCAATTCCAATAGCCAAATAAGCCTTCAAGGCATCAAAATCACATATAGCAAAGCCACATTGTAACATTTAAGTGAGTAGTATACTCACCACTCAAGAAAGTGATGTTTCATGCACCGTCGTTAAACGAACGTCGTGCACCACCGTTACCTCCTAGAACAAGCAAACAAATACAATGAGACTCGATAACGAGTCATAAAGCAATGCCAATCACAACCCCAATAGGGTTTTGCAAACATATACAAGCACTATAGCAAACCAGAAAATCAGGAAATGTAGCCATCTTGGCCATAACAACAAAAACAGTTTTGCCTTCATTATGCGGTAATGGCACCAATTTCACTACGATTATCGGAGAGGATGTAAGACCCACCATCTCGAAGCTAAAAGACAGGGCTACAACAATGTAGAAGGCCACTCAGTCCAAATCCTAGCACAACTAGGTCAAAAAGGCAGAATACCAAACCAGAACCGTAATTGCAGGTTTCCAAAACACACTATGCTGTAATCAGTACAACTCAGTCTATACAGGTCCAAATGCCGAAATTCCAAAGGCATATGATATCTAGGACATCAAGCTACATTTCATCAGAAGACACCAACAACAAAATCCAAACCAATTCCAGCCAAAACAACCCATTTCAGACGCAGTTCGCGCATTCTGATCACCCAGAACAGCAACAGTAAAAATGACATATCTCACTCTACACTACTCCAAATGACCTGAAATTTTATAGACACCTCAAACACATCAATACCTACAACTTTCGTGTTTTAAGAAAAGGCCAATTCGGCCTCTAGGCATGAGATACAAAACCGGACAGAAAAGGGGGTTGTGAAACCCTAACTTTTCACATTTCATTCCAAACCCAAAATTGGTTGCAATTATCAATAATTCACACCTACTAGAGTCATTACCCCTCATTACCAACCATCATAAACAACCTCAACATCATGATCACATTAAACCAGAAAATTCATCAATAAAATAAAAACTTCACCAATTCATCTCAAACCAAGAAAGAAATCACAAATTCCAGCACCTTAGCCACTACTAAGCATAACTTAAGCTTCATTAAGTGTAAGAGGAAGTTCCATAATCACTCACCTTGAACACAAGAGAGGGAGAGTTGTAGGACACCTTAGCTTCCACAAAAACTTCACCAAACTAACCACTAACACCAAATGGAAAGATTGTATGGAGTAGAAACTAGTTTATGTGATTGGTTTTGGAAGATTGAGCTAGTTGGAAACTTGAAAATTGAAGAAGTTTTCTTCCTTCTTTTGCAAGAGAGAGAGCCGGCCACAATGGTGAAAGAAATGGTGATTTTTGGTTAATTTTTTAGATATTTAACCAATTTGGTCAAAAGTCAAAAACCATGAATAGTTGTCATAAGCCATACCCAATGAAATGGTGACACTTGTCACCTCAATTAATGCATTCCTATCCCTTCCTTTTCCTCTCACATCAATCACTTTACATCCTCTACTTATCTCTTAATACCCGATAAGTTTCACACAGTATCCAGAATTTAACCTAATTGGCCGCATTTTTCCGAACTTTTCGCACTAGTGGGTCCCACGTCCGCTATTTATCCTTAATTTGCCAAAAACTTTTCAATGCTAGAAAAATCATCTCAATACTATAATTACTCATAAAATGCACAAGAAGAATTTTCCTAAGCCAGAAAATGCAGAAAACATGCCATTAAAGGGGATAAACCCTAAGAAAATTATTAAGAGGAATTTACGGGTTCTCACACTCTCTCCCCCTTAAAAGAATTTCGTCCTCGAAATTCCTTATCATTGACTACTCTGGGATTAAACTGAGCATTATACTTAGCTAACAGATCTGTACCCCTTCACTGGCCAGGTTCAGCAAGTTATTACCTTCCACGTCCTCTAAGGGGTCAAAGACTTGATGTTGTTCTAAGGAGTACACCCGAGATGACACTTTCGATCCATCCTTGTCCCCCTTCGGCTGAGCAGGGTTGGTCATAGTTGGTGGCAAAGTCCCTTGCCGCTCGCGCAGGCGAGCTGGACAGTTAGCAATTTGATGTTCGGCACTCCCACAGAGCAAGCATTTTCCTCCTTTCTTCCAGCAGTTGTCCTCCGAGTGGTTTAATTTTCCGCAATACCCGCAGGGTCCGCGTGCTGCAGAAGCCGAGCCTCCTCTTGACGGGCTCTCTTGTGACACTCCCGGCATCCTTACTCCTCCCGTTCCCCGCCCAAACTTGGGTGGGGTACTTTCACCCCCCTGCCCCGAACTACTTCCAGGAAATCCTCTCTTTTTCGCCTGGTAGTTTTTCACCTGAAGCCTAGCATTCTCTACTCGTTGTGCCTTCTCCACTGCTTCGCTGAAGGCGTTAATTTGGGCTGCCGCGAGGTCCTTCTGGATTTCTACGTTCAGGCCCTGGACAAATCGCCGTATTCTTCGTTGCTCGGTCATGATGAGTTCGGGCGCAAATTTGGATAGGCGGGTGAATTGGCTCTCATATTCCGCCACAGTTTGAGCTCCTTGGCGGAGTCGAATGAACTCGTCTTCCTTCCTCTCCTGAACTAGAGGAGGGAAAAACTTCGCATTGAACTCTCTGATGAAGTTCACCCAAGTCCTAGGTGTCGTTCTCGTTCCCACTTCTGCCGAATTACGTTCCACCAGGAACGGGCTGCCCCCTCAAGCTGAAACACGGCAAAAGTCACCTGCCGTTCGTCAGGGTAGTGTAGGGCAGCAAATATATCCACCATCTTTTCAAGCCATCTTTCGGCAACGTCTGGGTCGGGTCGCCCAACAAACTTTGGCGGAGCGAACTTTTGGAATCGTTCGAGAGCTCTGTCTTCGCTCTCGATATGGTTACCAGGGTTTCCAGGGTTAGGGTTTGGGTTTTGGCCCTGCTGTTGCACTACTTGTGCTAGTAAGTCTGTCATTTGCTGCATAGCAGCAGCTATTTGCGCATTAGGGTTTACTTGCGGTTCCAAATTGGGTCCAGTAGAGGTTTCCCCCGTACCCCTAACCGGTGTGGGTTGTCTAATTCTGCGTCCACGGCCTCGACCACTCCGAGTGCCTTCCATCAATCTAAGTCAATCTAGATCACCAAATAAATATACTGTTAAAGGGCACCTAACCCTCCTTTCCGTAGCACCAGACAGGAACAATGAAACAAGAATAAGTAACTCAAACAATTACCGCGAACAGCATTTAAACACATAACACGTATACATAGATCACATAACCAGGTTAAGCAATTATACGGAACAGTCAGTCAAGTACATACGAAGTCATTCCATGAAACAAAAGGGTCCTCCAAAAGTACTATAGACACCTAGGTCACAAGTGCAAAAGAACTCACGAAAAGCTTTTCCCCTTCTAGGGCTTCGTCCAAATATTTATATCTTAATCAAGGTCGATCACGCTTAACCACACCCGAACAAACCACACGAAGTTCCATTGAGTCGCCTTTCTAGTTCACCAAATCCTTTCTAACCTAGGCACTCATATCTTTCGTATCCGGGCGCAAGAATCTCGTCTAAGATAATTCACATCTCGAGCCGGCCGGTCCCAAGAGTAAACCATCCTTATTAAAGATTCCTACCCGACATACATACCTAGCTTCCTCGAGTCCCATGATAATGATTCGTACACTTATCACATGCCCGGTTCATAACTTACGCTCAAACGAGCACTTAGACATATTCATGAAATTAGGACCACAACACCACTTGGCCCAGTCTCACTCCGCACAGAGACCACGCGAAGTGGCTCTGATACCACTTGTAACAGCCCCACTTTCCCCTAAGGCGAACCAAAGGGGTTAGCGGACTACCTGCCCAGCTCTTGCCAGGACTACGGATTAGTTCACGTCGATCTAATACGTTCCGGAACAGACCCACGCGCGTAAACAAGTCAAAATCACAAATAATAATAAAAAACGAAAATCGAAGCCGATGATGAACAGTACCGGCCACGTCAGAATCCAGATACTAGGCCGAGAGTAGCCAAAATTTTTCTTTTGCCGTTTGAAATACGAGTTGATCTGAAATTCAACCAACTATCAACCAAACATACACACATTGAAATGTAACATTTTCAAGCCAAAGCGGCATATCAAAAACCATTCATTACGAATATACATGTTCGGTTTGCCAATCAAAAGAAAGTGAACCCAATACATGTTAGGGTTTCAATCGAAGAGCTATCCAAAAGATACATTTACATGAGCTCAACTTGACAACCAACAAATATAACCTTTCCAAAAGTGGTCATTTTCCTGTAAGGAAAACAAATGGAACGGAATGAGCTTAAGCCCAGTGAGTTACTACCACATAAGCAACAAAGATCACATAAGCAAAATCTTTCATTTCAAGTACACAATTAAGAAGTAAAACAAGTCGGTAAAAGGATACGGACGGCTCTCAAGACCCCATTTCCACGCTTACATTCTTGATCCAACCTCATTGACCCTCCGTCAATGTTAAGAGTACCAACCGTTGAACCCACTTCACTCCCATCCCTTCCACCAAACATACCCCAACCGGGCCCGCACTCCAATCAGTAGCTTTTGGTAATACTCGAGTTTACCGGAATCAAAAGTCTCATTACTACAAGATTCCCCAGTACAGTCCCCGTGGCATGTCAATTTTTACGACCAAACCCTCGCCGGCTCGATTCAATTGACTACCAACGGGGTTGAGCTCAGTAGTACAGTAAGGCCGTTGGATACTCGTCCAAACGACACCAAATCAGTTTTTCATGAAGTGAATTCAATATCTCATATAGCAAGTGCAATATATCAGTGGAGCGGTAAACAGTCATTAACGGTATCACAAGGGGTGAGGGCGGTCAAGTACACCCTCACCTCAATCAATTCCAATAGCCAAATAAGCCTTCAAGGCATCAAAATCACATATAGCAAAGCCACATTGTAACATTTAAGTGAGTAGTATACTCACCACTCAAGAAAGTGATGTTTCATGCACCGTCGTTAAACGAACGTCGTGCACCACCGTTACCTCCTAGAACAAGCAAACAAATACAATGAGACTCGATAACGAGTCATAAAGCAATGCCAATCACAACCCCAATAGGGTTTTGCAAACATATACAAGCACTATAGCAAACCAGAAAATCAGGAAATGTAGCCATCTTGGCCATAACAACAAAAACAGTTTTGCCTTCATTATGCGGTAATGGCACCAATTTCACTACGATTATCGGAGAGGATGTAAGACCCACCATCTCGAAGCTAAAAGACAGGGCTACAACAATGTAGAAGGCCACTCAGTCCAAATCCTAGCACAACTAGGTCAAAAAGGCAGAATACCAAACCAGAACCGTAATTGCAGGTTTCCAAAACACACTATGCTGTAATCAGTACAACTCAGTCTATACAGGTCCAAATGCCGAAATTCCAAAGGCATATGATATCTAGGACATCAAGCTACATTTCATCAGAAGACACCAACAACAAAATCCAAACCAATTCCAGCCAAAACAACCCATTTCAGACGCAGTTCGCGCATTCTGATCACCCAGAACAGCAACAGTAAAAATGACATATCTCACTCTACACTACTCCAAATGACCTGAAATTTTATAGACACCTCAAACACATCAATACCTACAACTTTCGTGTTTTAAGAAAAGGCCAATTCGGCCTCTAGGCATGAGATACAAAACCGGACAGAAAAGGGGGTTGTGAAACCCTAACTTTTCACATTTCATTCCAAACCCAAAATTGGTTGCAATTATCAATAATTCACACCTACTAGAGTCATTACCCCTCATTACCAACCATCATAAACAACCTCAACATCATGATCACATTAAACCAGAAAATTCATCAATAAAATAAAAACTTCACCAATTCATCTCAAACCAAGAAAGAAATCACAAATTCCAGCACCTTAGCCACTACTAAGCATAACTTAAGCTTCATTAAGTGTAAGAGGAAGTTCCATAATCACTCACCTTGAACACAAGAGAGGGAGAGTTGTAGGACACCTTAGCTTCCACAAAAACTTCACCAAACTAACCACTAACACCAAATGGAAAGATTGTATGGAGTAGAAACTAGTTTATGTGATTGGTTTTGGAAGATTGAGCTAGTTGGAAACTTGAAAATTGAAGAAGTTTTCTTCCTTCTTTTGCAAGAGAGAGAGCCGGCCACAATGGTGAAAGAAATGGTGATTTTTGGTTAATTTTTTAGATATTTAACCAATTTGGTCAAAAGTCAAAAACCATGAATAGTTGTCATAAGCCATACCCAATGAAATGGTGACACTTGTCACCTCAATTAATGCATTCCTATCCCTTCCTTTTCCTCTCACATCAATCACTTTACATCCTCTACTTATCTCTTAATACCCGATAAGTTTCACACAGTATCCAGAATTTAACCTAATTGGCCGCATTTTTCCGAACTTTTCGCACTAGTGGGTCCCACGTCCGCTATTTATCCTTAATTTGCCAAAAACTTTTCAATGCTAGAAAAATCATCTCAATACTATAATTACTCATAAAATGCACAAGAAGAATTTTCCTAAGCCAGAAAA